>NC_063209.1:20524850-20644850 GCF_017589495.1 Alosa alosa | reverse complement strand
ACACACACACACACACACACACACACACACACAGGCACATCCACTGGCATCCTGAGGTAGATAGGGCGCCGTTTTGCCCGAGGAGCCTCTGCTGACGCCGGAGGCTGTGGTGTCAGTGCTGGCGGCCCTGCAGACTCCTCAGCGGGAGCGTGCGCTGCTCTGGGCTACTGAGGAGAGGACGCTGCGCTGGGCTACTGAGGAGAGGACGCTGCACTGGGCTACTGAGGAGAGGACGCTGCACTGGGCTACTGAGGAGAGGATGAGGACGGAGGAGCGGAAAAGCCTTCAGTCTGGATGAGTCAGGCTGCGGCCGCACTGCCTGTCTCCGTAATGGGACACTTAAGCCAGGGGGAGCGGTGGCCCAGAAGCGCTCTGAGGGGGAAAATGGACGGTCTGTTGGGAGTGATCCACCCAACCCCCACCCCAACCCCCCGACCACCACTATTGCCACTACCATCAGCACCACTACCAAGTTCCTTCTGAAATTATATTTGTGTCTGAGTATGTGTTTTTGCACACGGGGTAAAAATGCATATAAATCCAAGTATAGTAAATACTAAAGGCCAAAACGCTGTCCCGACTCACACACACACACAGACACACACACACACACACACACACACACACACATGCAGAGATTACTGTTGTCTATATACAGTATGTATATATAGTGTATATTTTCCTGGCGTTCAAACCTGAACCTGTGTAGCAAATCCAGGGCAAACAGCACTGTTTGGATCGCTACCCAAGCTGTGCTGCTTCATTCATTTGCATCTGAGGCACAAATAAAATAAATAGTTGGTTTGTAGATGAACACAAGCTGTGTGCCCCCCCTTTTCTTTTCCTGTGTTTTTTTTCTTTCTGGGTGCAGATGCCAAGCTGGAGAGCATGGAACACCTGGGCCAGAAACGTGCCTCCTGGCTTTGGTGCAAAATGTAAGCATAATTACTACGGCCACAGATGGTAACAGATGTCTCTTTGGGCTCTGTTTGGTCTGCTTTGACATCAATGGATTTCAAACACAGACAGAAAAACACATACACACACATACGCTGGCGTGCACGCGCGTGGCTACTGCGAGCTCCTACGAAAACCAAAGGCCAAGGGATGAGTCCCTCCACACACACACACACACACACACACACACACACACACACACACACACACACACACACACACACACACACACACACACACACACACACACACACACACACATTATAATGATATATCGATACGCATTACACGCATATGTACACACACTCCTCTCCAACGCCCCATTTTGTTCTCTATTCATTTAAAGTGTTTAATGAAGGCTTACTGTTCATGAGATGGTTCATTAGCACGATTTACTTTTAAATATTAGATTATGCGTAAAAAATACAAAAAATACACATATATTCTCTCAGGTCAAAACACACGCTTACACACACTCTCTCTCTCACACACACACACACACAGGCTTCACAAAGAATTTTTTATGTTTTGTTTTTTCTTTTTTTTTACCCGACACATACAGCTTCAGTTCACCCTCAGCCATCTTGTTGAGCAGTGGCTGCCAACACTACAAATGGCATAGGAAAATAGAGCTGCTTGCCAGCACTACAAGTGGCATTCGAGATCAATAGATCCCATTAAGATTATGGCGGTGAATCATGACAATGTTTGCACAGAGTATATGCATCCACCAACACTCAGAGGGCAACAGGAAGGCTACTCATCTCCAGCGTCCAATAGAGAAAAGGATCAGCACACTCTGATCTACTCATCTCCAGCGTCCAATAGAAAAAAGGGATCAGCACCCTCTGATCTACTCATCTCCATCGTCCAATAGAGAAAAGGATCAGCACACTCTGATCGAGGTGAAGAGAGAGATCTGGAGGATAGCCAGAGCAGATGAAGACATAACTCCCTTCAAAGGAGGGGTGCGAAACAAATTGAAATTAGTGATGGTTTTATTTTCTGTTTCTCTCTCTCCCTCCTCACTCTCTCTCTCTCTCTCTCTCTCTCTCTCTCTCTCTCTCTCTCTCGCTCTCACTCTCTCTCTCTGGTTCCCTACAATTAAATAAATTACCGACTTGGGAATATTTGATCGATTAATGTGATAATTGTGGGAGCTGGTGGCATCAGAGTCCTCCCCAGCTCTCCCAGATGTGTGATAGAGAGAGCGAGAGAGAAAGAAAGAGAAAGAGAGAGGAGAGATTTTGATGGAGTGAGGGGGAGAGATTGAGAGAAAGACATGGAAAGAGTGAGAGAAATAGGTAGTAAAGAGAAATTGAGAAGAGAGAGAATGATAGATAGTGATGAGAGATTAAAAGAGAGAAAGAAAGTGAGTGATACAGAGATAAGAGAAAGAGGGAGCAAGAGAGAGAAAGAGAGAGAGAGAGAGAGAGAGAGGGAGGGAGAGAAAGAGAGGGACTGGAATCGCTCATTAATTTGTCATGACAGGGAAACCGTCCGAGTGACTGGTTAAGTACATGCCTCTAAACACGCGAGGTCAGGGGGAGATGGTCTTAAGGGCCCTGGGCCTGGCCATTGGGTGCCCATGACATGACCACTCGCTCTCTTGCCCAGGCCTCAGTGGGAACGTTTTAACAGCTACTTACCCACCACTGATAACAAGCCTGACAGCTCAGCTGGAGACGACTTATTAACGAATTACTGCAGTAGATTAGAGACGCAGCACAACGCAGTTGTTCCTGGTCATAAATAATTCAGGCCGTTGTGTCCTCCCCCTCCGTTTACGCGCATGGAGTCTTGTTAGCAGCCAAAGCCAAGCTCAGGAAGGCCAAGGCCAAATGTTCTTTCTTTAACCCTTTATTCCCTTGCCAGAGATGGCACTGAAAGGATGTTTGAAAATGAACCATTTCCCAGGAGCAGTTTAGAGGCTGAGACCCCCTCCACTACACCACAGCCTCACTGCCTCTCAGTAATATGACCATCCAATGCATAGCCACTGCCTGCGTTGAACACCGTACAGTGTGGGAAAATAAGCACATAGTTATGGAAGGATGGGTGGAGGGTAATCTGACAACTGCAAACTTTACATTTTCCACAAATAAAATAGAGAGGTGTTGTCATAGCAACAATGGATAAAAATAACATATGGCTTTCTATGTTTAAATCATACAGAAAGAGAGGGACTGAGACAGGCACTAACAAACAGAATTAAAGCGATTAATAATTGCACACACTACTGTGGAGACACAAAAAGCAGCCACTAATCTAATCTGCAGCAGAGAGCCAGAGTGCTCTCCACCCCACTGTCCCGTGCTCTTGTGAGCTATCATTGGGCTGCCACGCCTCTTTTTTACGTGAAAAGAAATTAATACTCGTCAAGATAATGATCATTACAAAAGCAATGTTTCCGCCCCGTTAATTATTTCACCCATGAGCCAGCACAAGTCTCTTTGAATCCTCTCCGTTCACAGCGACTAATTCCATTTGCAGAGTTGCATTGTTTCAATATATTCCAGCGTCTCAACAAAACCGCTGCCATTCCTGCTTAATAAAGAGCGTTACCAAACAGGACAAATTTGCTTACGAAAAAAGGAGAGGAAAAAAACACCCAGCTGGCGTAAATAACTAAACTGGCCAACAAACTCAGACGAACACAGTGAAGTGCGGAGAGGGGATCGTTTATAACATCACCATGTCCCATTTGTGTAATGTTTCTGTTTGGCTAAAATCGGGTGAGTCACAGGAGGCTGACACGGCTGGAGAGCAAAGCCCGGATTCAGCATCACTTAGAGTGTGCCACCCAGAAATAGCGGAGGGTGTGTGTGTGTGTGGCGGGGTGTGTTGTTGGAAGGTTTAATGTCAAGGCAGAATGGCACGGCTAACGCACTCTAACCTAAGGATCTCCATCGCCGCGCAGCACACATGACCTTTGGACTTCCTGTTGCCACCTTTGCTGGAGTGAAACAAACATAAGGGCCAGTATTTATATGGGGGCCGCGAGGGGAAGTGCACCCGGCGCTGGACCACCAGAGGGGCATTTGCCCCCACCTGGGGCTTTTGTTCTGGCCTTAATTAGGGGGCCATCCAGCTGTCTGTGGCAAGAATACTCCAATGAACTAATGAGTTCACATGGGCCTGAGTACGGGAATGCTATCATGTGAGAACAAGAGAAGAAGAGAGAGAAAGAGAAAAACAAGGGAGAGAGAGAAGGAATGATATGAGAGAGAAAGAAGAGAGGGAGAGAATGTAACTGAGGGGACAAGAGAGAGAGAGAGAACATTTCAGAGCATTAAGCATCACCCTCAAAGGAAGGCAGTGGCCACTTATGGAGGGAAAAAGCACATGACTTTGGGTGAGGTTAATTTCTTTTTGTCATTTCTCATTTGGATGTTCAGAGCATCTCTAGGCCAGGCAGAAATCTGTAGATCCCATTTAACAATGAGCTATGAGCCTACCAGGAAAGCACTTAGGGGAACCTTTTTGTAATACTCAGTGGAAAAAATGTCCTGTATTTGTAGGCAATAGTGTTACAGTGCTAGACTGAATCCAAAAACCATGTACTAAGGTAATATGACAGCTATTATGACTTGGTCAATTATCTGCAGAAAATTGTGATGCAACACCATAGAAATACAATGACATTTTCAATTTCCTTGCACAGAATACTGTTCCAATGGGAACCACAGTTCTGGAATTCTGCGGTGGAATTACAGCATTTGATACATCACAAATCAAGCCATCCAAAGCGTATGCTTTGGCACAGACAGTTCCAACTGTTTAGGCTGACTACAGCGAGCTAATGCAACTCAGCTTTAATGGCATTTACAGCCCAAATGACCCAGTCAGACTGTTCCAGACATGACCGGCCTAAACGGTCAGAACATCAATCGGGTCTGGTTCATCTACATGATTAGAGCAATCCAGTGCTATACACACTGCATCTCAATAAAGCATTTCTAAAGTACAGTCTCTTGCCCCACAGGAGGCCTGGGCTACCACCCTCAAAATCTCCCTTTGATCTTGCCATGCAAAAAAAAATAAAAAATCCATCTGCTGGCTCAGGGTCAAACTCAAACAAATAGACCTAAACAGAGTCTTTTGCACAGAGCTTTTTTTTTTTTTTGAAGGAACACAAATTGAAGTTTGGGGATGCCACACTATTATCATCACACCACCATGCAATGCCAGTAAGGCACAGAAATAAGTTTGAGGCTCATCCAGCATATACTAATGCAGCATTGAAAGGATCTGTGAAGGGCCTTCCATTTCTTGAATGCCCCTAATGTTTGAGGTGGGATTACTTTGGATTTGGAGATATTTTCCATGAAATTACAGAAAAGAACGACCAAATAGCTGCAGGCTGCTGGATGGTGTCAGCACTCGTTCACTGTTTGTGATACACATGCAGTATTAAGCATGTTTACTGCAGATGGGTGCGCTGAAAGGTGTCAAAGTTCATCTCTGCAGGAACCAGCAATCACATGTAGTGTTCCATAGCTTGGTACCACCTACTATCTAGCCCTCAAAACATTTGTTTTCAGAAGATAAAAAAAAACAACTTTATATTGTTTTGGTCATTCCATGGACATTTATATTGACCCATTGAGGAGCTGGCTTCACAAATATCCACAATATGTCATTAATTCACAATTCTATTGAAAAATGTAACAAAACGTCATGTGCTACATGTTCCATTGAACTTGTTCTCCATTCTAACGGAATCTTGCCATCCATCCAAATCCATACTGCAGAAGGACAATCTCTTGAGTTGTTCTCTGATCCCTGCCATAGCATCTGAGAGGTACAACTGTGCATAGGGACAATCAGTAATTAGATTTACATCCCTGCATGATTAAAGGATGTCATCTAGCTAGAGCCGACAGGGGGTACCGTTGCGTAGGGTGAACTTTCTCTTCCCCCCAAGACAGCTAAAATATGGGAATGCTTCCCCATCAGTAAAGAAGACAGAGCTACACAGCAGAGACACACAGCAAAGCTACACAGCAGAGATAAGAAGCCATTGACTATCGACTTTCCATTTGCCTAATCTTTGCATTTGTATCTTTACATGGCGGCGCTTTCCCTGGTGTTTATTGTCAATTGCCTCTCCTTGAGGAAAAAACAATCACCTTGAACTCTAATTGAAAGCGGGAACGGATGCATCTTCTATCTTTGAAAATATATAATCTATCAGCCAGCTAATATTTCATAGAGAAAGCGCAATACACGGAATAGTAAGAGACACGCAGTGAGTGCGAGCGTACGGCGTGCGGGCGTATGAGTGCGCCAGTGCGCGTGTGTTTTGAATTCAAATGTAGCTTGCCTCTGTTCAGCTACAAAATACAGAGCAGATAGACTACACACGGTGCAGGATTTAGCAATAACCCGGCACAAGATGGTCCGTTATATTCGCAACATCATGTCAACAGAGCCGTTATCAATTAAGTAGGGGGCGTGCCATTGAGCATGTTAATTTTTCTCCCAAACGATCACTGTAACCACATCTTGCCAAGAGCGTTCTCGTTTAGGGAACATTTGACAACCACATCCACATCCAGATATATTTTCAGGCAGGAAAATTCAGCACTACGTACCATGTTCACCTCCGATACCATGTCTATGCTGGCTATGTCTATGTTCATCCCGACTGCCACCGGAGCACCTGAAACGGAGAGAGGCAGTAAGGAGACTTGTACCAGTGAAATTCTACGTGATAGACCGCACAGGTTTAGCGTTTCTGATGTTTTCTCTAAAATTCAACAGGCAAGCCAACCAACACCCCATGTTACTGTAATTGGCTTTGCGCAATGGTGAATGGCAAATTCAAAATGGCAATTGTGCCCAAATGTCTAGGTTGCTGTTAAAAAGTGTTCGCCAGTTACCAAGACACTGTTCATATATGGTGGAGTCGACTTTCTTTGGCTCTGTTTTGCTTCACGAGCCAAAGACTCCTATGCCAAACGCTTAAATAAATCTGTCTGCACAGTCCTCGACCATAATTTGGTTGATTAAAAAATTACAGGTAGCATTTCAATTACCGTTGCGATGCAACCAAAGTTGCACCGCGAATGGAATCGATAACGCAAGTTGGACACCCCCTCCATGGACCCAGGGATATTGTAATAACATATCATAAACGTGAAAGGCACAATTAAATGGAATGATGTTATGGACCAAATCGCCAGCTAATGATGTAAATTACACAATAACAAGGTGTGCAGGGGTAGCCAATAAAACTAGACTCACATGTCATTGTGCATGTGCAGCACGTCATAGGCTGTGAAAGAATTACATTCAATTTCAACCGCCTTACCTCCAAAATCTGGCCTCAACCGAATATCGTATCCTTTCATCAGTCTATCCACCGTATCCTTGACCACAGGCATATTGCTAGGGTCTCTACAACCAAACAGAGGGTGTCACATCATTAGATGAAAACGTCTTATTTATGACCAAATTTTGCATGCATCATATTTATAAGTGTCATAAGCCAAAGCGAAAAATGGAAATTTTACCTTTGTGCGCAAACCAAATTCATAATTAAAGGACCAATGACGAAAATGGATAGGCTTTTCCTGATTCTCTCCATTGCAACTGTTTTGGTAGGATTTTGGATCTAGCGAGGAACGGCGCACATTCAACTTACTCCAGACAGTGCAATGAAGCCAATGAGGAGCGCATGCGTACATCCTACCTCAAGATCAAAGAGCAGCTACTGATGATGGTGGATGAGCAGTTTCCATTGCAGAGAAAAAATTAAAGGAACTTCGATGAACGTGGTGAGCAAAATAAGAAGTCCAGCTTAAACGTCAAAAAAGGAACCCCAATTAATGTCAGCAACATGTGACACTCATTAGTGGACCATTAAAAGTTTATGTAACTTTGTATTGATGGTGTCACCAGGATAGCTGAACTGAAAAGAATAAAATAATCCTATTAGTGTCATATAGTTAATAAAATCATATAAATAAGTTACATAAAGAAACAGCACTATAAGTCTCACTCCGATTAATTATGTGGTGTGTCAACTCCTTCCGAAATAAAAATGTTTTTGCGGAGGGTGTGAGCAACCTCAATGAACTTAATATCTGAAGATATCGTTTGGCCCCAGTCGGAACCGACCCCCACCATTCAGATTGACAGAATGGTAAATATGAGGCGTGATGATTTAAACGTAATTGGAGATAGATGGGGCATGGCATACACACATGGATCAGAGCTGTAACCAAACGCGGTTAAGACGCCCAAGAGCGCGAATACATGGTCTGACGTATCCTTTCCAGCGGCGAAGTACAAACCGAACCAATTACCTCAGCCACAAATTCTATGTGACTGATCACAGTAAACAGAGCATTGTTCGCTGCGGGGTATGCCATTGGCTCCTTCATACTTGACAGGCAAAAAGTAACAACAATTTGTTGAAATGGGATTTTAGAAAGTCAGAAATAAGATTAATGTTTTACATTCTTCTGTAAGCCATAAAGCACCATTACTAGGTGGAAACGGTGTCTATAGAGATGTACATGTGGGACAAATAAATATATATATAAATATATTAAAATATATTCTGTAGAATTATATGACAACTACACACAGACAGTTAAAACAGTTGCAAACAAGTACATGAGTGATATTTTATTGTGTGAGGAACAAGGAAAGTAAAACTATCCATACACAGAAAAACAGTCCAGTAAAACCTGGGCCTTTGGTCAATTCCAGGCTGCTGACTAAATAGTGTTTTGCATGGGTCATCACATTGATGGAACAAAAATGTTGGTTGCATGGCTCATCACATTCTTGGAAAAAGCAAATGGCACAGAATTAATCTAAGCAATAACATGGTTAAAAAATAATTAACGGCAGGACGGATGATTGCAAAGAAATGCACTCGGCATGGCATAGCCGCCATGTTGACATCCGACCACCAATTAGCAGCGCGGGCCCAACTCAATGCACAATGGAGTTTGCTCTGTCAGCAGTGAAGCCTTGTCTGCTTATGGACATTCCCCTGTATGGAACAATGATTAACAATAAAGGAAGGGGGGGGGGACAAGACGACAACAGAACTGTTCTACAGCCAACGCCTTTGCGGAAAATAGACCCCATCTTCTCTGCAGTCATGTTTTCAGGAAACGGCCGTATATGAATCACGACTGGAACAAGGTAGCTGGGTTTGCGGGGAGGCAGCGGCATAAAAATTCAGTCTTATGATTGCTCTTTTTCAGATTGTGAATTTCTTTGAAGCTGCCAGGGAGTATAAGCCTCCTCCAGTGCGTTTGATCTCCTGCAGTGAGCCACATGGCTCTGTAGAGGGCAGCCGTCTGAAAGCGTTGGTTCCATGTTGCATCACCAGCCACAGCTGCAGATTATATCATCAACTTCTCCTGGGTGTGTGTGTCTTTTCTACACTCTGAGGGGTGGGACCTTAGGGGAGGTATGTGTATGTGTGTGTGTGTGTGTGTGTGTGTGTGTGTGTAGGGGGTTGAGGGGGAGACTTGAACAAGGTTTGGAAAATGAGGAGGATTTCTCCCTCCGTTCTCCCTCTCACAAATGGCTGTCTGGTGTCTCCGAGGGATGCGTCTTTGCCATGGTCGTATGGAAATGTCATGGAGATGGCGAGGGGAGAGTGGAGAGGTCTGACTGATTGAGAGCCTGGCAGAGGAGTGGAGAGAAGAGAAGAGGGAGGAGACGAGAGTGTCTCTACTGAGGACCTGGGACCAGAGGAGGAGGTGGTGCTGATGGTGGAGGTGGTGCTGATGGTGGAGGTGATGGTGGTGCTGATGGTGGAGGTGGAGGTGGTGCTGATGGTGGAGGTGGTGCTAATGGTGGAGGTGGTGCTGATGGTCGAGGTGGAGGTGAAGGTGGTGCTGATGATGGAGGTGAAGGTGGTGCTGATGGTGGAGGTGTAGGTGATGCTGATGGTGGAGGTGAAGGTGGTGCTGATGGTGGAGATGATGGTGGTGCTGTTGGTGGAGGTGGTGCTGATGGTGGAGGTGTAGGTGGTGCTGATGGTGGTGGTGAACCTCCCACATAAGGACAGAAGCGAGCAATCATCAGCTTGAGATCAGCTGCAAGAACTCACTGGCCCAGGACCCTGTAGAGAAGTAAGGAACACACACACACACACACACACACACACACACACACACACACACACACACACACACACACACATCATGAGCCCTGCTTGAGAGCAACAACTCAATGATTCACAGCAAGTGCCTGCCCTCACAGTGAGACCTCTACCTGAACAACCCAAATCTGAGGGGTTTTTTCCGTGCTCAAGCTCAAAATGAGAGGGCAGGCAGCCATGTCAATATGTGACGCTTGCTCTGAATGTGTTATTAAGGAAGACCACTGAGCTGAGGTGTCGGAAGATAACCTGCATTGTGAGATCTAAACTATGAACGAAGAGAATGATGGTTAAATTACTTAACTCTAAGCAGGATCGCTGTTTACAGTGTTTGATCTTACAAACTTTTTGCAGAAGTTTGGCATATTTGGCTCATTATGTCAGTAAGTATAAGTATATATACTCTTTTGATCCCATGAGGGAAATTTGGTCTCTGCATTTATCCCAACCCATGAATTAGTGAAACACACTCAGCACACAGTGAGGTGAAGCACACACTTATCCCTGCGCAGTGAGCTGCCTGCAACAACAGCAGCACTTGGGGAGCAGTGAGGGGTTAGGCGCCTTGCTCAAGGGCACTTCAGCCATGCCTACTGGTCGGGGTTCGAACCGGCAACCCTCCAGTTACAAGTCTGAAGCGCTAACCAGTAGGCCACAGCTGCTACTCTATAGACACAACCAAAAAAGACATAACACTTGGAGATAAACAACTCACATCTATGCGAAAATGAAACAATCAAAACTTAACAATTCTTTCTAAAAATCATTGCAACAAAATGATACACTCATGCACCATTTTAATTATTCTTTCAAATCGGCAGCAACACACTGATGTGCTTTATATAAAACACTGGCGATCTTAACTATCTTTCTCAGAGAGACTTTTGTAAAACTCAAAAATAGAAATGCTCCAGTAATCAGCTTACAGTTGTTGTTTTTTTACAACTGCAACAAAAAAATATAAATATACTGCAATATATATATACAGCTCTGGAAAAAATGAGTGACAATCAAACAAGTTGACGATCATATTCAAATGTTACTCAGCAACCATAGGATGACAAATGTGCAGTGGTCTCGTATTTTTCCCAGAGCTGTATACACGTATACTGTATGTATATGCATATACTGCAGTAATCAATACAATGTAAACAAAACAAAAATTAAACAAAAAATAACAGGTCTATAGATCCTGACTTCAACTGGAATCTGGCCACATACAGTAACCTCATCTACATCAAACAATATAATATATATATATATATTCATATTTATATTTATATTCATATCCATATCCACCACTGACCTGACCCCCCATCAATGTCTCGGCATACCTCTTCCATTGCTTGCAGAAGAGGCATGCAAGCATGTGGTTGGTGGTCATATACTTTTCATTGGCACGCTGAAAAACATTCTTCGATACGTTTTAGAAATGGGGAGTTAAGGGGCAAGTACAGAACTGTACACGGTACTCAAAATAAAAGTACAAAGTTGAACAGGTACACATGTGCTATGTCTCAGACTGATTGGTGTTCAGTTTTTTCTGTATTGTTTACAGGTATGTGTGTGGGTACCAGATGTGTTTTGCATTTTGAATAGAAGTGTTTCCCCAATGATTACAAGAGATTACATTTTTAAAGTGCCTAGCGTAAAAAAAAACCATGTGTAGTATTTCGCAATAAATGTGTTGCAGAATTGCAAACAAAGTGCAAAGCAGAAAGTGTGTTTAAGGTATGGTTACACTATGGTTAAGGTTAACGGTTAAAACTTCAGGTTTTAAGGCTTTGCTTTAAGCATTCATTTTAGTGTGTAAGCAATGGGCAAAAACTATAATCGGAAAGCCCTTGTTTAATCTTGAATGCAAATGTTACTTTTTATGACATTTATTTGTATTTGCTAGTGGTGGCCTTGGCTTGGTCGTAAAAAATAGAAAGCAACAACGGAAAAATAAACCTTCCATGTGGAAATGTAATTTTCATGAAAATACATCCTCGGTGCCCTTGTTTCCATGCAACAACACAAGCCCACCCAACAGAAACACCAGCTTGCTCTTTTTCGTCTGCTTGTCCCGCGGCTGTTTTAGAATCAGAAATTATTTATGTATTTACAGCCGGGATAAAAGTCCCAGACAAAAAGAAAGAATTAAAAAAAAAAAAGAAACACAGCGAGCAACTACTGTTGCATAAAAATCTGAGTACATCTCTGCAAGTTTCGTGGCTTTAATTCAGAACGCCACCTCCAGCATTGCTTCCTGTTAGATGCAGAATAGCTGTGCAAAGGAGGAAGTTTGCACACAGCCAGTGCATCGCACTTGAGCGGATACATATGGGAGCGTTGTATTTAAAGAACCGTTAAAGTATTTTCTCTAAAACTACCAAGTTTACCAACCAAAAGCCCAACAGACTTGCCAAACAAACACATAGGAGCTCACGTTGGCAATGTACTGCACATACGACCATGGCAAAGCTGCATTTATGGGTACATTACTGTACTTCAAAAGGGTACTGCCCCAGCAATAAGCATTTGTACCCACTTAGGTACACACTGGTACTTTCTTAGTGTGTACCTGGGCTTCTCCATGGTGTCCTTGGAGAGGTAGTAGTACCAGTAGACCAAGTTGAAGGAGCCGAAGGCCAGAGGGAAGAGCACTCGGGAGTAGGAGTCAATGGGGCTGGTGCCGGCCAGCAGCATGTTGGTGGGGATGGCCGAGCCAGACTGCAGGAAGTTGGGCAGTCTCTGTGCGGGCTCACTAATTATCGAGTTGGACCGGTACTGCCTGCTCCTACCACTGTCAGGCTAGGAGAGAGAGAGAGAGAGATACAGTCAGAGAGATAGACAGAGAGAGAGAGAGGAACAAGGAGGGAGAGACAGATAGAGATGAAGAGAAAAAGTAAAACATGTGAGATTAGCATGCCAGATGGAAGGTTATTTTAGCTGGGGACATGTACTACCAGCTACGCATACAGTTTAGATTTCACAAGTCCATTCTACTCCTCAGTAAATAAATGCTTATGCATATCTGTTTACAACTATGCCAAGTCTAAATTATATACATACAACATATAAGTTAGGACTTGACACAAGAGATTCTAGATTGTTTTTTTTTTCTCCTGCAGAAATCTAAAACAGCTATGGGAAATATTTCCCATATATTTCATATTGTTAGACCTAGAAGATTTTCCACTGGACTTTACAACTGAAAGTTATACAATTTTAAATAAAATATTTGAGCTAATGAGCTAACAGATAACACACCAATACTTGCTCATAGAAATCCAGCACATTTGACAGCAAATTTGGCATATGGGGTGGGAACCCAGAATGGAAATCAGGGATATTAGGATGATAAAGTTGACAACAGTACCTTTAATGGTATCTAATGTAGTCTTCCATTTGACCACTAGGGAGCACTACAGAGGAAAGTGGCCCCAAAATGTAAATATTATCCATACACTATATATGGGCTTGTTTGTTTGTCAGCTTTTCCCCCATATATTGTAGTGTTCCACATATTCCATGATTGATTGAATGATTTAGCATTCAATATGCAGTAAAAAAAGTGTTAAATCACACAGAATGTATTCTGGTGACTGTATTTGAAAAGGCTTGATTGTTTCTTTTGGACTTTTCATTGGGCCCTGGTGGCATCACAGCTAAAGAGGATGTTTTTTCTCCCCTCCTTCCGAGCCCAGATGGTGGATGGGAACTGCAGGTTGAACATGTGAAATGTAGGTGAGAGATTATGTGTGGAGGAGTCATGGAGCCGGGTTAGAACGCCGAGGCTATTTTTAAAATGCCAACGGTGAGCTCACCACGTGGGAGTTCTCCCCAGAGACAGCGAACGCCCGTGGCATTAGCATATTTACCTCTGCATAAAAGATAAGAGCTCCGTGTCGTTACTGATCTTGCCGTGTGAGAACCGAGTCCCGACACGAGCAGTCATTAAAACTTTCGTGCTGGTTCCTTAAAAAAAAAAGGCCCCAGGAGCAAGCACCCGTTCCCTCTTCTCACTCCCCCCCCCCCCACCCCGTCTCACCACCCCCCTCTACACACACACACACACACACACACACACACATCTCACCCCCACCTCATTTTCTCCTGACGCAGACCCACATCCCAACTCCGCTCTCCTTTCTCCATGGAGCTTTCTGAAGGTCTCGTGCTGTGTGCTTGCCTGGGCTGGGTGGCTGGCAGTGAAGAAGGCGCAGCGCAGCGCAGCGTGAGGACCTTGAGACTCCATGGAGGGGAGAAGCACATGCTCAAGCACCTCACGGCCTGGGTGTACACGTCAGCCCATGGCCCGCACTGAGGCCCTCACACCAGCTGCTGAGGCTGGTGCTCTCTCTCTCTCTCTCTGTATGTGTGTGTGTGTGTGTGTGTGTGCCAATACTTGTAGATATAAAGTCCTGCATGCATAAGAAATGTCCTTTGGTGCTGGGTGTCAGCGAGAGTACCGCAAAAACCAAAAGCTTGGGGGTTGAGCCTTAACACCCACTAGCGTCTGCGTCCTAAATCACATACGGGCCCAGTGGCCACTGGGGTCCAGGGTCAAGTCTGGCCCGAGGTCCTGTGCCGAGCCCACTCCCCATCTTTCTCCTACCCATTTCCAGTCTACTTTGCTCTCTCCACTGATCTGTCAATACAGGCAAGAAATCTTAAGAATTGAGAAGAAATCTGAAGATTGAGAGCACAATTTAGTAAATCGAGACCACAAATTAGTTTACAAGTGCACAATCTTTAGTAAAATGTTCGCACAAAAAAAAAAAAAGTGCAATGACAGTAGTATATTATCATGAACTATCTGTCAAAATAAGCCCCGCCCCCTGAAACGTCATAAATCACATCATAACCACGCCTCCTTTTTATGCAAATTAGCCACGTGGTTGTCGCCACGTGTTGTTTGTTATTGTTATTGTTTTGTGAGTCATGTGACAGTCATGTGACTGGTGTCAAACCCCTGGGCAGCCATATTGGATGTAAAGTCATGTGACAGTCATGTGTCTGGTGTCAAACAATGCCACGCCCCCTAGGCATCCATATTGGATGTAGTGTCATGTGACAGTCATGTGCCTGATGTCAAACCCCTGGGCGGCCATATTGGCCCCCAAACCCCCATGTGTGTTTTGTGGATAATGGGGGATCAGATAAACTTTGTAAGAGTTGTATATGTTTAGTGGTAAATGGGGCTAAATACAAAGTGTGCTGCTAGGATGGCCGAGTGGTTAAAAGTTGGACTTAAGATCCAATGGATGTTTGTGTCCTCGTGGGTTCGACCCCCACTCCTAGCAACTATATTAATGGCTGAGAGTAGTATGAAGTTTACTTTTATCAAATAGGTTTTGCTGATGTGGCCGTATTTGAGGACATGTACGATGTTAAAATTGTGGTCTTTTGCCGAACCCCCCTACATGAGTTGCTGACGTATCAGACTAGGGTGACACCCAACCCTAAGAAAACTGTTTATCTGTACCTCCATGACAATCATTACCACCGGATTTTGCGCCCCAATACATTCCTGGGGGAAGGTCACTTTTGTGGTTTTTGCTACCGTGGCTACAGTAGTAAACGTGATCACGCGTGTAAATACAGCTGTGATATATGCAACGATGTGAATTGCCACAAAAATAAAGGACCATCAGTATACTGCCGTGATTGTATGCGATACTGCAAATCAGCTTACTGCCATTCCAGACACAAACAACCTGCGCCCACTGGGGTTATAGGCAGAATGGTGGTCCCATGTGATGTCACTAAGTACTGCAAAAAGTGTAACAGACGATATCATGTTAGCATGAATAAGAAAAACCCCCACAGATGCTCATCCATGCGTTGTCCTCACTGTAAAGCCAATTTGGTGCCTGGTGATAACCATAGCTGTTTCATTCAACACTTCAAGCCGGAAGAGACAGAGCCCAAGTATATCTTTTTTCGATTTAGAAACATCGATTTGAAAATGGTAAACACCAGGCTAATTTTGCTGCTGCCATGACTTTCAAAGGGGGGTCTTTTGAGGCCGAGGGTAGTAGTTGCGTGTTTATGATGTTGAGCCACTTCAGACGGTCTACATATAAGGGCTACACATGGATGGCCCACAATGCATCAGGGTTTGATAATATCATTTTACTGGAGCATTTCACCAAGCTAGGGGTTACGCCCAAAATAATCATGACTGGATGCAGATTAATTTTCATGTATGATGAGATCTTTAAACAGCGGTTCATTGACAGCTATTAGTTCATCCCCATGCGTTTGGCTAAGACAACTGCGGCCTTAAATCTGAACACCCGTGAAAAGGGTACTTCCCACACAAATTTAACACAGCGGTGAACAACTACTATAGGGGCCCCTATCCAGACCGTGAGTACTATGGAGTACGACACCATGTCCAATAAAGACAGAGCTGACTTTGACACATGGTATAGCGAAGCATCAAAGGCGTATTTGATTTTCAGAAAGAGCTACGATCTTCACGGGGTTCATGATGTTGTGCTACTGAGGACGGCGTGCATGAAATACCGCGCGAGACGTTCATGGGCTGTACTGGTGTAGACCCATTCACTCAGACTACATTAGCATCCTGCTGCATGGCTGTCTACAAAGGCGCTTCCTGCAACGCGAGACACAATAGCACTCACACACAACAATGCCTATGTTAACCAACATAAAGGCGTACTCCAACTCCTCTACCCAATGGTTGGAATATGTGAATGATAGTAGAGATATGGTTGTACAACATGCTTTGAAAGGTGGCGAGGTGCAAGTAGGTCAGTACTACCTCGGCGGCTATTATGAAAAAAAAATGGTGTCAAACATGCACTTTCGAATTTAATGGCTGTTTTCATCACGGCCATGATTGCCGCTACAATCCAGACCATATACACCCCCTGTTAAATATCCCTTACGGGGATGTGAGGAGACATTTTGATGATAAGGTGACATACCTTACCAAGACCAAAGGGTTTAGGGTCGAAGTGATGTGGGAATGTGAGTGGAACCAGGCTAAGCAGCGTGACCCTGATGTTAAGAGATTCATGGCCACATCGTACACCCCGGCGTTTAAAACCTCGCGATGCTCTTTGCGGTGGTAGAACAGATGCTTACAATCTTTACCGCAAAGCTGGTGAGGGTGAGAAAATTCACTACGTTGATTTCACATCCCTATACCCGGCATGTCAGAGCAAGTGTGAGTACCCCATCCACAACCCCCAGATCATAGTGGGAGATTTTCAGCCACTTGAAAATTATTACGGGTTGATCAAAGCTACAGTCTCTCCACCTAGGGGCTTACTACACCCCGTGCTGCCATACCGCTGCAACGGCAAATTGATGTTCCCCCTCTGCAGGACTTGTGCTGTAGAAGAGAATCAGACCAGCCCCTGTGAGCACAGTGATGATGAGCGCTCCATTTCGGGGTGTTGGGTTAGTCTTGAGCTGATGAAGGCTATTGAAAAGGGCTACATTGTTACCAAGGTTGATGAGATCTGGCATTTTTCTCAGAGATCTGACACATTGTTTTCAGACTATGTGAAAACATTTCTCCAATTCAAGCAGGAAGCTAGCGGATACCCAGCCCATGCAGTGACAGATGAGGCAAAAGAGGCCTACATTGAGGACTATTTTGAGAAGGAGGGGATTAGGCTGGATCCTGCTAAGATCTGTCTGAACCCAGCCACAAGGCAAATAAACAAGCTGTTGCTCAACAGCCTCTGGGGTCGCTTCTCTATGAGAGAGAATCTGCCCACCACCGAAATGGTGAAAGACCCCGAGCAGTTTGCCAGATTTTTGGTTGTGAATATGATGTCACACACTTTTCATTTGTGTCTGATGATGTGGCCCTAGTCCAATGGCGACATGTTGAGGGTAGTTGTGTACAGACCGCAAACATAAATGTGTTTGTGGGTGCATTCACCACGGCTCATGCACGCCTTAAATTGTACGATCTTATGGACAAATTGGGTGGCGCCTTTTGTACACAGATACTGACAGTCACGGTTTATGTCTCAAAGGATGGCGATTGGGAGCCGCCGCTGGGGCCCTATTTAGGGGATCTCACAAATGAGCTGGATGATGGTGACTACATCACAGAATTCTGTTCAGCCGGACCGAAGACTTATGGCTATCGCACAGCCCGGGGTAAAACCTGTATGAAGGCGAAAGGCATCACGCTTAATGCAGAGAATTCAAAACTGATCAGATTGGACACCCTCATTGGCCTTGTTGATCATTATGTGACTGACAGAGATAGTACACGACACATATGGGCTCGAACTGATAATATTGTGCGTAACAAGAAACATCTCATTCTAAAAAACAAAACTGGTGAGAAGAGGTTCAGGGTTGTTTACAACAAGAGGGTGCTACCACCCGACTACACAACTAGGCCATAATGGATACTAAGGGGTATATGTCTATCATGGATAAATATAACACTGGCTTAAAAGAGGCCCTGTATAACGATTTCAGACTACAGCATCCATTTTCTTGTGTGATAAGCGGGCCTTCTAATTCTGGCAAGACATTTTTGTAAAACAGTTGATAGCCAATATCGACACCCTTATTAGTGATGCAATTGAAAATATAGTGTATATTTATGATTGTTGGCAACCACTTTATGACGAATTGTTAAAGCTGAGAGATGTCAAATTTATTCAAGGAATACCTAACGCTCTAGATGATGATGAGTTATTACCCATATCAAAAACTAACCTGCTAATTATTGATGATGTAATGAAAGATGCCAGCAATAATACAGAAATAGAGAAGGTGTTCACACAGTATGTACATCATCGTAATCTTAGTGCCATTTACATGGTTCAGAATCTGTTCTTTCAGGGGAAATCTAGCAGAACAATCAGTTTGAACACTAATTATCTAATTGTTTTCAAAAACCTAGAGATAACAACCAAATCAGTGTATTAGCGAGACAGATGTACCCGGTAACACAAAATTCTTTCTTGAATCTTTTAAAAATGCCACTGAGAAACCCTCACGGATATTTGTTGATTGACTATAAACCAAAACCCCAGATTTGTACCGCCTCAGAACAGATTTGCTTTTGGGCATCAGGCTGTCTATGTGCCAAGAAAACAAACTGAGACACCGATATGTCTGAGAGAATCGGTAGAAATTTGCCTCTTTTGAGGCGGTTTACTTAAAGCTAAACCGCCCCAGAGGCGTGTCATTTTACATTCTGCGTCAGATGAGCTAATCTTAGCTCTCTGTGAGGTGACACTGAATATTCTTCGTGGTACTATACCCTTAACAGCTATACAATATAAAAAACTTCTACGTAAAAATAAGATTTTGATAAAGTTACTGGCTGACAAGAAAATTGGCCTACACACAAAAAGAGACACTATTAACCAGAAAGGTGGATTTCTCCTGCCCCTCTTGAGTGTTGCTCTGCCGTTCATAACCAGTCTGTTTACATCAAGACAGAGTTAGAAGTAATGGAGTACGCTGAGAAAATGTATCTGGTACCACAAAGACAATTGGACCGTTTAAAAAATGATGTCGTAACTACCCCACTGCGCCAGTCTGTTGAAAACGAGTTGGAAGTAGCTATGAAAAATGTTTTGAGTAAAACACACCTGACCCCTCATGAGAAGGCCCTGCATTATACGTCATTATTACAGAGATATTTGGCCCTGGTTAAACAGGGAGACCTTGAGACGAACACACTGACACTGAGTTTACCACTGCAGTCATCATCCGATGATGTGTCACAGAGTTTAGCAGTACAGGCTACGCCCCCCACTTTTGAGAACAATCAGGTAGCCTCTGAGGTTTTAAAAAATGTACCCCTAGCTTCATGGAACCCATGTTTTGGGGTACATGAACTCAATTAAAGCGACCTCCCAAGCCCCCCCTTAGTGTTAGTGTTTTTGCCAGTTTAGTTCTGTAGCTGGATATTCTATTGTCAGGATAAATATCGCGGCACGCATTGCTTGGTAAAGTCACATAAAACCCTTCGATCCCTCCATGATGTCGCCGGGCGTGAATAAGGATATGTATGTTGTGTTGTGATTTAAAAGACATTTTTAAGCATCAACCACATCTTTTCTTGAGGGACCCACGAAAGTTAAATTTTGATGGCCAACCTAACCATTTTACCAATACCATACGCGTCCTACCCACTCTTTTGCTTTCCAAAATCTTTTCCACTTTGAAGGCCTTATCCCTGTTTATGAGGATTTTCTGCAACTCCTCTTCATAAAAGGTACCTTCTAACATGTCTCCATCATAGTCTTTCAACCTGTAAACAGGAGGGTTTCGATGTACACACTCTGCTATGGTGAAAAACTCACGTGTGTAGTTTTCCTCATACCCCTTTGTGAATGCACCTCTGACCTTAGATACTCTAACAAGCTCTCCTATTTTGTATTTGAACACAGATTTTTTGGCTGCTCCCGTCTTTACACCATACAGGTTTTTAAAGACCACATTTTCATTTTCTTTTGTCACATCCACAAGTCTCATTTTGATACTACGATGGTAACTGTTATAAGATGATACCATATCAGGTAAGACGTCACAGTAGCGTTTAGAGTTGGCGGCTGTTAGATAACGCCACATTCTTGATTTAATAGTTCTGTTGAATCGCTCCACGACACTAGCTTTTAATTCACTCCCCAGTGGCAAAATGATGAATGTTGTTTTTATTCACGATCCTCTGGAAATGCTGGTTAAAAAATTCTTTCCCCACGGTCAGTTTGCAACTTCTGGGGTATCTGACCCTCTTCTATGATTGATTCAAAAGCAGCGGCAACCGCCATCCCTGATTTGTTTTTTAAAATACGCACCCATGCATATTTGCTAAAGACATCTATACACGTCAGCATATATTTAGCATGGTCATTCCCCCTGGAGTATATGGACATGTCAACCAGATCCGCTTGAAATTGCCTGTTGATACCATACACAATCACCCTATTCCTTTTGTAGTTGACACGTGATACGCCTTGTTAACGGAGGATCCCATATTCAGTAGATCGGACCATTCTTCAGACAATGATCTAGCAAGCGTCATTTGATTTTTTAAGGCTTTAAAATGATGGTAAGGTACAGCAATATCAGTTGCATAACTTGTAGATTCGTCTGCTATGACATTACACAGTAAGGCTGTTAGCTCATATTTCACACGCTCTTTTGGTGGGCCTGAACCACAGCACCAATTCCCCATTACCGCTAATTGTCCCAATATGTCAGAGTTTCAAGAATAATGTTTGTATCACAATCCTGTATGTGATTTTCCTTGAAAGTGTGTAAATACCCACAGATGTATGGTTCCCCTGTTAATTCGTAGACGATAGCTTCTACAGACCCCCAAATTTTTGGGGATGGGTCTGATAGCGTAATGTCCCAATAGATGATTCACGCTTTGCAGTAGTGGTCTTTTGTATAGCCCGATGTTTTATATCCTCAACATTTGTTTGGAAGTAGTAATGATCTGGTTCAAAGAGGCAAGAATGTTGAATCTGGCTGGGGTGGCTTACTTGACATCCAAAACAGTCCTCCTGTAACTTCTGCGTGATGATGTGTTGCAGTGTAATACACACACAGGCCTTGATAAGTCCAAGAGGTAGCTCTGCCAAACAACCAACAAGGTCTTCACCAGTAGCTTTAGAAGTCCGGTTCCATCTGCTGATGATACAGGGTTTAATGACACACCAATCTCTAAGTCTTCTGAACAATCCATCATGCCCACCCCACCACAGGTATTTTGAAAGTATACACACGTATCAGTCATCTTAACATCTGTTGAAGGCATCACGACAGTTCTGAACGTCTTGATGATCCGGCTGGTGTGATCGTATACAACCACTAACCATTCAAGGGGTGTAGTCTGGAGGGCCGGCGACTTCTCCGCTACCCAATCATGTGTGACCTCTCCTTTATCTTCAGAGTCGTTTTTGTTACCGGTGGGAGGTACACCCACAGGGCGTCATCATCCACAAGATGGCATTCTCTAACATCCTCTTTATCATCCGTCAAAGTTAGCATCGCCAAATCTCTCACACAAGTAATCCATGTCATAATGTATCATTTCTTGTTCAATTACTGATTCCTCTTGATAAAACATACTTCTTGAACTTTGATCCACACCATCAGGCCAAACATGCGCTTCAGTCATTTCAACTTCATCCACATATAGAGACATTGTATGATGTTCACAACAGCTCTGAGAGTAAAGGAACCCTTCGTATGAAAACCTCTTTTTAAGCTTCATGAAAAGAGGGGATTCGGGCGGCTTCTTCACAATGGTTGGCCAGTTCCAGATCATCTTGGCACGTCTGGAAGAGACATGCCTTGACGCCCTGGTATCTTTCCAAACCAGCACTCCATTTGAACAATCTATCAACCTTTTTGAAAACATCACTTAGAACATGCGGTCTTTCCAAAGATACTCCACTTTAGGTGTATATCTTAATTCATTCAAATCTTTTTCATTATAATATGTAGGTCTTCTGTATGCACTGCTAGACAGGCGAATGAAATCCTGTGGACAGTTAGCATACATGTGGTAAGACTTGACATAGGCTGGACTATTCCATGATGCTGTGTAGCGACTGTCCATAGCAGGCTGTACAATATCCTTCCAAGAGTCCCTAAACATCACCCAATCTGCATCACAAAATGAAATGTGCGCCATGTCGTCTGAAAACGCCAAATCCGGAGATGTCAATGCGTATAGCTTCACACTGCGATCTTCCTTGTCAAAAACATAGCCTCCGATGCGCCCATCGTTCAACAACCATTGGTATTCCACGCCATCATTAGGTTTACTCAGAAAATTAACAAAAGTTTCAGGTCTCCTCCTTTGCGGTGCATAAGTCATTTCAGGATTCGATTGCTTAAGCTAACAGGGGTGAGTGTAATCCGTCTCTTTGATTTTGCCGATTCAATCATGTCAGCCATGGTAAGTTCTGTTCAAAATCACTGCTAACAATGATAGCTATACATCACCCACAGCTTTATAATCTCAATCCTAGAGACACGCCCGGGGCAAAACACACCCACTACAAAAGGGTTTATAGATAACCAGGTGTCTGCATACAGGCGTCACTACTCATAAACAGGTCTTTTTACAATGTTATCAGCACTAGTGTGCATTAGGTAGTAGGCAGACCCCGACATGAAAGGGGTCTCAAACAACACACTCAGAGACATGCCGGACAAAACACCACCCCTACAAAGTAGGATGCATTGCATACCATTGAAGCCCTGCAGCGAGAAATAGCTCAGTTGGGAGGCGTTAGATTGAAGATCTAATGGTTGAATCAGATTCCGGCAACTCCATTTTCTTTCTTTTTTTTTTTTTTTTTGTATTTAGCCCCATTTACCACTAAACATATACAACTCTTACAAAGTTTATCTGATCCCCATTATCCACAAAACACACATGGGGTTTGGGGGCCAATATGGCCGCCCAGGGGGTTTGACATCAGGCACATGACTGTCACATGACACTACATCAATATGGATGCCAAAAGTGGCATTGTTTGACACCAGACACATGACTGTCACATGACTTTACATCCAATATGGCTGCCCAGGGTTTTGACACCAGTCACATGACTGTCACATGACTCACAAAACAATAACAATAACAAACAACACGTGGCGACAACCACGTGGCTAATTTGCATAAAAAGGAGGCGTGGTTATGACGTGATTTATGACGTTTCAGGGGGCGGGGCTTATTTTGACAGATAGTTCATGATAATATACTACTAATGACACCTGCCGGGCTCCATACTACAGTGACAGCACTACTATATCTTGAGGTGGGCACCAAGGGTCACTCACCGATCCCACTTCATCGTCGCTGCCGTTACCCGTGATGACGCTGTCCTGGCGGGATTGTTTGCGCTTCTCGCGCTGCATGCGGATGCCTTGCAGAGTGGCAAAGTAGTTGACCGCCGCAAACTCGATCAGGGCGGACGCCACGAAGGCAAAGCACACGGCGATGAACCAGTCCATGGCCGTGGCATACGACACCTTGGGCAGACACTCGCGAGCGCTGATGCTGAGGGTTGTCATGGTGAGCACCGTGGTGATGCCTGGAGGGAAAGATGGAGAGGTGGATGTGAGGTACGTGTTAGAGGCTGATTCCTCATTGGTGCCAGTCAAAAACCTTTGATTAAAATGGATATTTACCCATTAAATCCAGTTTAAATCAGACACTAATGACTGAGAAAAAATTACTTCTGTGACACTTCTGTGAAACCACCAGCCACAGAAACCAGAATTTCTGGTGTATTATAGCACGTTACAAATGCATGACCATATTTATATTCATGAAAATGAACATGGAACACAAACAGACTTTTGTGACTGAATTCTCTCACATAAACACAACAATCGACAGATCATCAGCCTACCAGCAACAGTGCGGGCTGGCACTGACTCCTTGTTGATCCAAAATGAGACTTGGGACAACCCAACAATCATGATCAGTGGCACATATGTTTGGATGAGATAGTAGCCTAGCTTTCGTTGGAGAAGAAAATGCACGACCTGGACAGAGTAATGACCTGGAAAAAAAAACAATGATAGGAAATGTCAGGCTGAGACCGAGAATAAACAAGATTACCAGGAGAGATTATGTATATCAGGTTACATAAAGTGCTCTGGGATGCCAGACATAGTCCACGAAAGTGAGCACTTTCTTTGTGGGAAGTGCACTATTGCTTTCTTCCTGCCTATTCACTTGGGGGATAGCAATGTAATAAGACATTTAATTGCACCATCTTCATTGTGTTACGCCATCACTTTTATATCATATTTCTAGAATACATATCCTTAAAACTAATCATCTCAGGCAGCCGTCGATAGAATTAGGCATGCAGACAAATTGATGACCACTGAATGTAAGGAAATGTAATTATATTTCATTAAAAAAATGCTCTTGCTGCACCACAGGGGGAGTACCACATTTTCAGTGTCACCTTTGTGGTTTATTAAAAGAAAGAGAGTGCTCAGAAATATCTCAAATGTGGTGTCAGTTACATTCACACACAGGCATAAACCAATTACATGGCCGTGTTGAGTCATATATATACACAGTGTTTGAAACCCACCACACTACTCATCAGCTTAACCTCAACATGCTGCGCACAGAGAAGGATGTTTTTAATTGGGTGTATGATTAAAAGAGTTGCGGGTATCCATGTTGATGGTGAATATGCGAGACCAGATGAGAAAATGAGTGAAAGAAAAAGTGAAACAGAGTATGATAGATAGAAAGAAAAACAAGATGGAGAGAAAACAGAAGAGGGGGAGGAAAGAGAAAGATACAGAAACTGAACGAGAGAAAAGGGCTCCATATCTGTGAGCGATATTCTATCCCCTCTTTGATATGTTAACTGGGCCACAATCCTATCTTTTGGGCGACTGCCTGATCCTCTCTCACTCTCCCTCTCGTTGCATGCTTTCACTCTCACACTCCCTGCCTGCTCCACGGATCTGATGGGTCCTCTGTGGGGAACTCCACTTTTTTGCCTGTCCATAATTCTCTCTCTCTCTCTCTCTCTCTCTCTCTCTGTCTCTCTCACTCACTCAATCTCTCTCTCTCTCTCTGTCTCTTTCACCTCCTCTCTCTCTCTCTCTCTCTCTCTCTCTCTCTCTCTCTCTCTCTGTCTCTCTCTCTCTCTGTCTCTCTCACTCACTCTCTCTCTCTCTCTATCTAAGCCTCTGGACCACCACTGTTCACCATCAGGAAGTGTGATGGGCTCTCTGCACCACTGTTCTTTCATGGTTAAGGCAGACAGCACAAATGAATCCAAGCCAGTTAAGCATCTTACATCGAGCTAATGAGAGAGACAGCAACATAAATACATATAAATATATATGCTGATCTGTTTGGACCCCATATAAAATATATAATATGCTCTGAGAATAATGGCTAACAGAAGCATGCTTTTGCTATAATCATGTCAGAGAAACACAGCATGGCCAAGAACAACAAGACAAAAACAACATGGCCGACTGAAGATGATGGAGGATGATGCAGATAGAGAGCATGCATCTCTCTATGGGCTGTTGTGATGATAGCAAATCTTACCTGTGTTGATTTTGTATGTTTCAGTGTAGAGGCTCTGCCCAACAAGGTCATACTGTAGTAAACTGGACGACTCTGGCGGCACATCAACTGACGCCTCGAAACCCTTTCTCCAGGTGTAAGCTATTTCGCGGTTGGTGTATGCATCTGTTTTAAAAGCAGCCAACCACACGCAAGTTATCTGAACCAACTGGTCTGTATACAGTAGTAACAGAAACCACATTAACAACAGCACACTTACAGCTTCCAAAGTATAAAGGACAAGCATGTCCATCCAGTGGAAAGTCCTGCAATTGCATTGGACACTCTGCACTTATTGTTAGTCTGAAACGCAAGATAACATTATTAGACTCAATCTTCACAGTTACAGACAAATACATACGGATCCAATACCTTCTGTCTATAACTATGGTACTTACAGCAATTATATGTATAACAGACTTCTCCTATAGCTTCTGTCTATAACAGGGGTGTCAAACATAAGACCCGGGGGCCAGATCAGGCCCGCCAGCAGGTTTCATACTGCCCCCCAAGATGTTTTGGGTAGGAAGGTAAAATTAGAAAAAAAAAAAGATATTCACATCCAGTTGTCTTCTACAATGTAAGCAATATCTCTATGATATGGTAAATTGATTAAACCTAGCACTACAAACCATCCTCAGGAAGGAAGTGGCCGAAAAAACTGACATGGGAGGTGGGTATTCGAAGAGAGAAAGAGCAGTATATGACAGCACTACATAATTTGTGCTTGTGTGCTCATAAGTGGGTATAGTAAAGGAGTATATCATCAAACAACAATCTGATACCCATGGCAAAAAATAATCATGACCATGACAATGACAGCCCCAACGAGGTCTCATTCCAACAAATGACCAACTCACTGCCTAATATGAGTTGACACCCCTGGTCTGTAACTATGGTATTACAGCACTTATATATAAATAAAAAGAGACTTCATTATTCAAAACAAATTCAAGTTGAACATATGTGTGCACTCTAGCCTATGAAACCCATGATGTAGTTAAGGCTTCTTCTTCCTCTGTTGGCATAAGGGGCACTGCCAATTCCCATGTGCTAAGCGCCTAGTTGTGCCTTTGGTAGGCCCTATTTTAGAATGCCTGTCTGTCTGTGCAATAGGCATACCTACCTCATAGTGTAAAACACTGTTCCATTCTGCATGATGCGGAACATCTTGTTGGGGGTTGTCATATTGTGGGCGATGGATCTCTTGGAGTTTCGGAAGAACGTGTCCGGTGTCCAAATTTTGTCCACCATCATGTTGTTAAGGCGAAGGATCTCAATGGGGCCTTCGAACTTTAGCCGCTCATCAACCCACATCTGCCTAAAGAACATGTCCATTCTGTACTCCTGGGAGGATTTAAAGACCAAAGAAAAGCTTAGTCAATAAAATATCTCATTTACAGCTTATTTTTATAACTCTATAAAATATGTCCCGTGTTCCATCTAGGTTGTGAGATATTGTGCATCATACTGATACGCGGAACAAACCTCTTTAACTATAGGCCTAATGTCCAAAAATGGATACAACTACAAGAAACACCTCACCTCACCTTCTTAAGTTGTCACAGAATAAGAAAATCGGTATGTCAATAACTCAATTTTGACAAAAATGTCACATAGAACATTAGAATTGGGCGTGAAAATTGTTTTCTAATAAGCTTTTTTGTGCGTTCCTGTGTGTGGAGATGCGCCGATGCCGGTATTCCCCATAATGTCTTTGAGGACGCCACAGCACTGTGCAGATCAGAGCTAACTTAAATTGAGGAGCAGGACGGATTTAGACCTCGTGAGTTAAAAATAGGCCTGAAAGAGGACTTCCATGTGCTAATGGCTACCCTGGCTACGTTGGGCCAATAGACTGATATGCTGCTGTAGGCTTTAGGTGTATCGATGAAACATGCCTGATGATTAGCTAGGCGTGCTCCTCTGACATGAATCACACTATTTCCTATAGTCCAAAGTTAACGCTCAGTTAATGCAAACACAACTTCTTACCATCTCCATATCTGATACGGGACCAAAACTTGTGACGAATATGTCTGTTTTAACTTCAGTGACGCCAACTGAAACCAAAGATAGATCAGAACAATGCAACTAAGACATGACCAACAACAACATCCTGTTATGACATAATCAATATTCAGATACCTCCAGATCCTGGTCGAAGTCGATTGTCATATCCCTCCAGCAAACGATCCAAAATGCGTGTGATATTATCTGCGTTGATCTTTTGGTTAAAAACACCATCAACACTAGAAGGTTGGATGGAAATATTGTTAGTCTACTTAAAGATACAAGACATCAGTAGCCCATTTAAGTTTATTCTGTATTATTTAGTAATGTATTGTAGTTAATTGAAAATTAGAAACTACAAAACTGTAAAAGAGTAGGCTACAAATAGTTATTGTTAAAATTAAGCGTAGGCTATTCACTTACCTGGACAAAATCAATAAGGCAAAAAACAGCAACATTCTTGCTATAGATGAGGGAATATTCCGCTAAATAATAGGCTTATTTAGTCTTAGAATGGTTAAATTGTCAACTGTCAAAAGAAGGGTTTCCTAAGAATTCATTCCATGAATCATGCTGTGTTTTGTCAGCTGAGCAGACCTTTTCAGAGTATGGATGAAGAGACAACTCTTGAAATGTGCCTAATCGAGTTAAGAGATTAAAGAAAATCCTCTCACTGTTACGACAAGTTTGTCTTCGACTTAAAAGGAGAGAGATTTAAAGTTAACACTGTGTGGCGATTTATATATGCATTGGTCTTTTTATTATACTGGTGGGCAAAAAATACGACTGACTGACTGTATCTGAAGAGTAGACACAGATCTTCACACTTTGAGAGGGTGTTCAGCAACAGGCACACAGCCCATAGTCCTGCAGCCATGGGGTCAGACCTGGTTTTGTCAGTTTGAGGTGGGGTTTTATTTTTGTATTATTTTTTTTTGCTGAATCTTGTAGACTAGCCGGTTATATGAGCAATTTCATATATTAACCCTTAAAACCCTATGTGCCAAAATCATGAAAAAAAATAAGAAATACCTCTAATTTCAAGGTGAGTACTCATATGAAATGCAAATCAACTCAAATAAAATGTACTAACATACAGTTTGTTGTGTGATATTCATTTTATGCATTCAAATTTGGAAGCCATGGGGTCAAATCTGGTTTTGTCGGTTAAATATATATGTGTGTGTGTGTGTGTGTGTGTGTGTGTGTGTGTATGTGTTTTATGATTAACTCTCAGCCTGACATCTTATTTTGTTGCTTGCTTTTTAAACTATGGATTGACATGGCATAGAAAACTGCAGCAAACGCCAGTATTTTATGTGTAGCACTTTTTTAAATATTCCACTCAACAAAACCATATTTTTTGCCAAAACATTACACTCTAAAGTAGTAACTTGTAGATTTCTAATCTAACACTGGAATTAGTATGTCCTACCCACCAGTGATGTCCTACTAATTAAAACAAACCCAGATACATTTTTACAATCTCAAAACCTGGCTCTTGGCTACAGAAGTAGAGTCTATGAAGCAAGGTACTGAAGATGTATACTGAACCTGAGTAGTGATTTTTATGTAAAAACACCAAACAAAAATTGTATTGCTGTCTTGGAAGTATAAAATGCAAACCCATTTTTACTTTTTGTGTGCTACATTGTAGGTAGCCAATTTAAAAGTATCAGATCCAACTTTTCTCTTTTTCCTCAGGACATATCCGAAAGCTCAAAAAAAGTAACTAATGCAGGATCTTAAATGGTCAAGTCAGGTGCTACAGGACTGAAAATGTCATATGTTATAGATAAAATATAAATATGATATATGAACCCATGACCTTGAGTACCTGATAGCTGATGTTCTTTCTAAATCCAGCATATTCCTTAAAGTAACACAATTAGGAACAGGAATCAATTTTCAGCATTCAGGGTAACATTTAGCGCTAAGAGGGTACCCAATTTGTCTAAAACCAACAAAAATTCTCCTCACTGTAACTCAGAATGGCAAAATGAGTTTGTTATTTCCAAATAAAATAATTACATCCTGTTGCATTAAGACCAGAGCCGGACAGTAATGGAGTACATTTACTTGAGTACAGTACTTGAGTACAATTTTCAGGGATCTGTACTTTACTCGAGTATCATTTTTGGGGAGTACTCATGACTTTACTCAAGTACATTTGAGAGGCAAATATTGTACTCTTTACTCCACTACATTTCTATCCATAACCGTGAGCACCCGTTACTTCTTCTAAAAAAAAAAGAAAAATTTAGGAAACCCTTAATTTGTTGTTTCCCTCTCAAACGTGATTGGATTGTGCAGGCGCCACTGATTGGGACAGCCTATCAGTAATCACCTTCAGCTTTCCGCCAAAGTCAACTCCATGGTCAGATTTAGATAAGAGACGAAACCATGGACGAAACAATAGAAGAAAGACGCAGCAGGTCCATCCTGGGAATGTGCCAAGCTGTGGCCCCACCTCGCCAGACTATTTCAATTTTCTGAACAAGTTAGTGATAGTTTTCGCTTCAAGTGTTTCAATTACAAAATAGTATTTTGTGTTTGAAATACATATTTTATATACATGTATTAGAAATACTGCCCATTCCTGGCGACATGGTTAAAAGATGAAAATGACTTGATTTTACTTTAAATTCCTTTTACATTCTTCAAGGTATTAACATTTTTCATAACTCCATGTAGGACGTTTCTGTACATAAATGTAAGTACTGTGGCAGTAGTAATGCAATATTTAGAAAATGTAGGCTACTCTTGTACTCTTGATACTCAAGTACTTTTAAAAACAAGTACTTTTACTTAAGTAGACATCTGACTGTTGTACTTTTACTTGTACTTGAGTAAAATTTAGCAAAGGGTATCTGTACTTTTACTCAAGTAATAAAGCTGTGTACTCTGTCCGCCTCTGATTAAGACTGATAATGTATTATTCTTTATCCAAGTTTGGACATATTCTAAGGGGGTGATAAAGTAGAAAAGTTAGATAAATCACTTTTAAGCTATACCTGAGTGAGTGTTTTTTTTAGACAAAATTACATCACATTAAACCTTGCATCCAGCTACACAAAACAAGATAGTCAGTTGAAGGATTATTATATGTGCTTTATATAATAATGTGTATGGTATGGTATACCAACTTTTAAAACATGGTATACCAACTTTTAAAAGTAACTATTACATATTATTAAAAAATGTATCCCCAAGAGAGAAGAAATACTAATTTCTGATGGCTGGCAGGGAGCTATTAATTCTGTACACTGGGGCTTCTATGAAGTAGACCATCCATATCAATGTAAACAACAATTGCACGAGCAACAACCTGGCTTTGCAACAGTGGAATCAACTGTAACAAAGCAAAAGTGGTTTTAATACTGCCCTATAGTGAGAATGAACATCAGCTATAGGTACTCAAGGTAATGGGGTCAAAGGTCATGTTCATATGGGGTTAACTTTAGAGCTGAATATAGGAAATTACTCAAGGGATATCACCGGGCACCTTCCTTATTGAGTAGCGTAGCCTAACTCTAGGCAACAAGAAACGGCAAAGAAAAAAACTTTAACCGACAAAACGAGGTTCACTTATAGACTGGTGGGTTCACCATTCTGGCCTTTGGCTGCCGGACTATCAAGAGGACCTGAAGTAATGGCCTGCACTCGCCTGAACAGTAGGGGGCAGTGTGTGTGAGGTTATGGCTCACCAGGGCATACATGTGAGAATCACGAAGAAATTGTTTAGCACAGTGGTGTGGGTTTGTTCTCAAAAAAGAATTGAAATTGAGTAAAAATCTCTGACAGTAGATACAGCTTACTTGCGCAGCATTGTTCAGGTTCAAGTGTATTGGGTGGACAAATCTTACAGGATCGGTTTGAGATCGATATGTCAGTTAACTTTGAGGAGAAGAGTGGTGCTATTCCTTGCAAAACACCATGGGGATCATGGTACCAAACGATGGAAGAGGTTTTTGTCGAAGTGAATGTCCCTAATGGAACGACAGCAAAAGAAGTTAAATGTTCCCTCGGAAGTAGGCAGGTAGAACTCCTGGTCAAAGGCCAGGAAGTCTTTAAGGTAGGACAACGTTCAAAACCAACTGGTTAAGTTCACCGGGTAGCTAACAGCAGTAGCTAGCAAGTTGGTTAATATCATTGCATTCTGATCTATCGTTATAATAGCAAACTTAATTTATTAGATGTGGTATTGACTGCATTGTCCATATTACCAATAGCCTGTATTATTTGTCCTCTCTATATAGGGAAAATTATTTGCTACAACAGTTGCAGATGAAGCAACGTGGACTTTGGGTATGTTTACCATTTTGATGACCCACCATCCCAGAAATAAACTGTTCAGCTATTCCGAAAGTAAAGAGAATGACATGTTGAAACATTCACGTGATTGATTGCTAATGCACCAGTTGTATACTGCTCATTTGAGTACAGTACCTGTGTAAGCATTATAATCTCATTCATTACAGAGGACAGGTGCTTGATTCGAATCGTGCTGATGAAGACTAATCGGGAGGCTGGAAATTGCTGGACTTCGCTTCTAGAGGGGCAGTACTGCGCGGATCCATGGGTACAGGATCAGATGCAGAGAAAGCTCACGCTGGAGCGGTTCCAGAGAGAGGTCAGAAATTCATCTTAAAATTATTAATTGGACATGATACCTGAAATGCTCTTTATGAACTTCAGGCTAGGCTCACACCAAGCTCAATTCCGATTTGTTGTTGTAGTTGCTCTTCATTGTTTTTATTAAATGTGGATAATATTAGACTTCTACCAGTGTGGACTGGTGACACACACCTGTATCTGATTTAGGACCTCATGGAAGTAAGTGGGCCAAATTAGAATCTATAAAGTCCGATTTTATGTGATTGTTCACACTTTTAACATGTCACATCAAGTGAAAAAGTGGATTTGGCCTGGTAATGTGACACTAGCCTTATAGTACCTTCAAATTACCACTGCTTGAGGTAGCTGTGTGACTGACTGCTGATGCACTTTGGATGTGGAAATGTTTGTTGTAGCTGCTGACTGATGCCAGTATTGTTGATCAACAGAACCCTGGATTTGACTTCAGTGGCGCAGAAATCTCTGGAAATTTTGCAGGCGGAGGACCAGATTTCTCTGACCTTCAAAAGTGAAAACACTGCGTTTAGAAAGAGACTTTTGTTGCCTTTGGAATTATTTTACATGTACAAGACAAAGGGAACCTTTAAAGCCTTTGAGGATTCTTTTCTGCCAGGCTGGCATCTTTGTCATAGTCTGAGGTCAGATCACAAAAATGATCCGTCAACTATGGGTTTGACCATGTCAAGCACTTTGTTGATTGAGATGACTATGTATGCATGCAGTTTTATACAGATTTGTAATAAAACTAGAAAATGTAATTTTGAGGAAATTACCAGTGCATGAAAATATAAACACTGTATATGTATATCAACAAAATGCCAAACAAACTTTTATTTGGAAACAGTTGGCAGGAGTCATAGTTGATAACTGTTCAGCCATTTCAACTGGCAGTTGTTAACTAGTTGAGTAGTTTAAATAGTTAAATTATTTAATAGTGAATTATTGTAGTGAGGATATTTATTTTGAAACAGTTGTGGGCAGAGGAAATAGTCTTAAGAGAGCCAGATTGTATGCTTAAAGCCTGAGAGAGTATATAGTTTAAAAGTTGAATGTAGATAATGGTGTGTAATGGATGTTGGATAGTTTAATGGGTGGATAGAAAGTTGGATGGAATGTGCCTTATATCCTTGTAGAATGGAGAGAGAGTTGGCCTAGTTAAGCAGAAAGCAGTTGATACAGGTGCAATCAGTTTAACTGGCCCTTTGATGAGTCCTAGTTGAGCAGCTGGAAGTTGATACAGGTGCAAATCAAGTTAATTAGTCCATTGGGATGTCAGTGCTAATGCAAAGTCTATGGGGAAAAATAAGCTTGTTTTTTGTTAATCTCAAAAAGTATAGTTTACAAAAGTGAAAAATACATTCCTCAAGTGTCTTTTTCAAGACCTACGTTACAAAGTTTGAACGAAGTTCCTACGTTAAACTGTTGAAGCTGAATTAGACGCAGAAATTTGGTGGGAGGAAGAAGACTTCGGATCACAGAACAGTGCATTTTCATGCACTGTAATAAGTTTGACAAGGACACCATGCTGCTCCATTTCAATAACACTTTATTGAAAGGTCCACTTTAAGTTCCTTTAGATGGTAACGAATGTTTGAGGCCAAATTTCCTCACTAATGGAAGATTCACATGGGTCAAGGAGGTATTTTTCCTGACATAAGTGATCTCTGGGGGAAACTCCATTAAAATGCTTTTAATTCACTCAATCTAGTTAATCTTCCTTCATTCAAACATGTTATTACTTGTAAATCCAGAAACACCTGATAATACCAATCATACTCTGAATTCCAAAACCTTGGTTAGTACCTGCAACTAACTAAAGTACGTGATCCATCAAAGTAAAAAAAAAAAAAGAAAACCCACACACGACATACAAAAACACATACGTTATAGTCAACTTCACTCAGTGGGCAAAGCCAAAAAAAAAACACTTTCACATAAAGAATAAGTTTCTTTCCATTTTTTTAAATCACCTTGGGTAGGAGTGTGCATTAAGACAGTTCAGCAACCTAGGGTGGAAGTTAAGGGTTTTGGGCCTGATTTCTTGGTTCCGTGGTCTTACGAATTTTCACAAAACCCTTCTCCCTCCTCTTCCACATAGTGGACTGAGGACCTAGGCGGTTCGATACTTCAGTGCTTTAAACAATAACCGGTGCCACTTCAGGCACTGATTCAGGCGAGAGAACATACTGTACATTAGGCGCAGGCAGCCTGGCAGGAGGGGAGCTACCCTCTGCTCCTGCCCGGTGCCCTCAAACCCACCCATAACTAGATCAGCTCCAGTCAGCGTAGATAAATCGGTAAGTAAAACAAGATGAAATAAACAAAAACAAAAACAAATAGAGGGGGAGGATAAACAAAAAAGCCAATAACTTCCTGCAAGATACCATCTCAGTAAGTCAAATCTCAACAGCTGTCTCTGGGACAGACCCAGCTGCAACCAGTCATGTTTGTGACCAATCAGAGCTGGCACAGTTCCATCAGCAGCTATGGGAGAAGCACTTAGTGAGAGGGAGGGCAGGTGCTGGGCAACTAAAGGACAAAACTGAAGTAGTTAGATAACACGTTATATAATTCCTTCCAAAAGAAAAGCCTGCTCAATTGCCTACTTCAGTTTTGCATGTATTTGCCCACACCATGTCCACTGCACGTCAACAGGCAGACTCGGGGATTGTTGGCAAGTGGGCAATCTTGTAGTAGCTGTGCTTCAGTTGTCTGGCAGTTCTGCCCGAAATAATCCATCGAAGTCTCTGGACGTTTGGTCTTTGGCACTTTGTGGAAGAATACTCAACAAGGCACTTTCCCACAAGCTCCCTCACGCACACCAAGTCACCATTTTTGATCTGAAATAAATATAAAGAAGTCAGAACAATAGAAGAAACTTGACGTAAATGGACCTCAGAATCTTAACAATCCCCAGTGTTTGGGCACTTATAAAAGCAGTATTGAACAGCTGAACGGTATTGCGTCAGTGTTTCATTACTGATTAACCAACACATTTTCCACCAGCCCATCAACGTGAAAAAGGAACATGGTTGCACAATGACCTAGTGCTCCCAGCCTACAGTACAGTCACTGAGGGAGCATAAACAGGTCTCTCTGAGCCCCAGGATCCAGTTACTGTGGAAAGGCACGTAGGGTAATGCCTCAGTACTTACACCAAGATGCTGCTGGATCCCCTGCAGGGCCTCCAGAAGGCCTTCAGCGTCACCATACTCGTGCTGTTCCTGGATCTCAAGAGCCAGTATGGCCATGGCCAGCAGAGATGGCTAGTCATAAAACACACAGAAAAGAGAAAGTGAGGCAATGTTGTGACAATGTCGAGAATTAAGAAATGTTTCCTCTGAATGTTGTTGTTCTGAGATGTTAACAGGCTATTAGCATAAGTGAATAAACGCAGGCGCCTTACCTTAACTTTGGAGAAGGCAAAACAGCAGTGACATGCTTTCAACTGGGCTTCAAGCACCTCAATGTCAAGGACCTTTTTACTTCATACAAAAAGAAGAAACCTTTCATTTACTTTTAGAACATTCTTCCAGGGAAACACTTACATGTGGATTTTTTATTTTTTTTAATCAGAAGGGCTTAAATAAAACAAATGGGATGGAAACTGGTTATATTTAATCATGTGCTCAAAGGTACTGCAAAGAGTAGGATATCCTGCCAAATAATTTAAGAACCATAAGTGGGAAGGTTCATCTCTAAGATTTCTCTACTTAGTTAATGTTGACATGTCAAACATAATGCAGTCAGGCCAAGTTGTAATTATTGTGTTATTCTTGAAGTTGTTGTAAGGGGTTGGTAATATTAAAGGAGAATTCCGGTGTGATATTGACCTAAAGTGTGTTGAAACATGACACCGAGTGTGAACTCGTGAAACTGTTGGTAGCATCGGCTAACTAGCGCCAGATTTCTGAGTGCAGGGGACAAGCAGAGATGAGCTATTAGACATACGTTCACACTCGGCATCATGTTTCAACACACTTTAGGTCAATATCACACCGGAATTCTCCTTTAATAACTGGTGCTGGTCATCGGTTTGAATTGGTCACTCACCTGTCTCCTTCCACTTGCTGCTGGATGCGAGAGTAGAAGAGCCTCAGGAAGTGAAGGGCGGTAGGTCCCTTCACTTTCCAGTGCAGCTTCTCCAGGACGATCTTCTCCATGCGCATCATGTCGGACACGGTGAAGCGGTTCTGGCTGATGCGGATCAGGTCGTTGGCCAGAGGGACGTTCTTCTCCTCCTCTGCGGACTTAACAGCGATGTAGAAACAGCACAGCCCCACACAGGCCAGGTGTTTGGGTTGAATCTGAGACCAAAAAAAAAAAAAAAAAAAAAGTAGTACGTTAGGAGGACAAACAGATATACACCTTTAGACCCAACTGTGCAAAGGTGGAAAAAGGTTCAGGTTTGGGCATTACATTCATTAAAAACTCTTAATATCATGCAAATCTGACTTGATACTTATCGTACCTTCATCACTGCAAGGAATCTATCCAGGATACTGATGGCAAGAGAGAATGTTTCTGCACTGAATCCAAAGAAACGGGTCAGAGAGAGAAGATCCCGCACTTCAAACTCCCTCAGCTTGGCGGTCATTCGGAGTCCATTGTCCTGGGCCGTCTCAATGATTCTCAGGCCACATAGTTTGGGCTGGAATCGTCCCTCCTGGTCCAAAAGGGCCTTGAGCTGTACAGCAAAAGGTAGGGCATCTGGTCCTGACAATGTGTCGATCATCTAAGATTAGGAAAAAGATGGAGGCTGAATGAAGAGCAAGGAGTGACCAAACCAGTTCCAAATAAAAAATAAAAATCTGTTCCCTGTTAAATTTTTAAATATTATGTTTTTGTATTTGTGTGTCGCTTTGGACAAATGCATCTGCAAAATCCCATAACCATAAATAACTTAACACTACAGGAGTTAGCAACACAGCAATGGGATTCAGATTTCATGTGGGTTCATTTTTTTGCTCTAGACAAATTATATGAATACAATCTCGATAAAGTCCTAATCTATAACTTTCCATTCCTACAAGCATTACTGTAGTAGTCTAGCTCACAACATCAACACCTTTCCCTTCAACTCTGGGATAATCTCCCTATAGAAATTAAGTCCTGTCCCACCATCAGTAGCTTTAAATCAAATATAAAGACCTATCCATTTTCTTGGGCCTTTAATGTCCATTAATTCTCCCCTTGTTTGTTTATTCATCATATTTCTTTTCAGCATTATATTAACTGTCATTTTTAACTTTACTGTACATTTTGCTCTAGGCCTATAGTAGTAGTTGATCTACAATCATAATCAGTTTATCATTACTATTATTTTTTGTAATTTTATGTCATTTATATTTTTGGTTTATCACTATTTATTTTATTTATGTAAGCACCTTGGGTTGTGTGCTATTTAAGAAATGTGACCTGACTTGAGTATGGGATCATTAGGCTAAAGTTTCTATCTATTTATCTATCTGAGCGTCTTTTGAAATATGCTGAGTGGGCTTAACACAGCGCATGACCTCAACCGTGTCAAATAGACAGAGAAAACAGACAAGGGGTTAAAGTTATTGTATGGCCATCTAGGATTAGCTAAGTAAATTCATATCAACGCGAGTTTAGATGGACGTATTCACGGAGGCCCAAGGCCGAGACGATCCCCGAGCTGAATAAACATGTCTAGACATGTTCACACAGAACATAAGCTTGGTGAAGTAGCCTATCGTAACTCCCCCTATTTCCACCGGTCCCGTATTTCCACCGTCTTGCGTGTCACTTAATATCCATTTCTATACAAACCAAGACAGCGGACTCCTATAGAAACGCAACCACCCACAACATAGGTGTATCTAAATTAGCTATGTACCAAAAATGACATTTTACCGTGACTCGAGGAGCTGTAAACAGTGTTGTAAGGCTGCGTGTACACAACCGCTTGGAGCTCCAGTGTAATTTTAATTTCACGACGAGAATTCTCGGTCTAACCGTCCATGTGCCATTGAAACGGTGTAAATAGGCGACCCATCAGGCCAGCACTATAACTCCGAGCGTGGTAAACAAAATCGGATATTTCAGGCAGTAAATGCTCCCGTTAAGAACCAAACCAGATTCTGTTCAAATCTACACAACTATGGCTACTGAAGAATGTAAGGTTCATTTAGTAAATGTTATTTTGAAGTGTTAAAAAACATCGTTGTTTTAGAATTTCTGAACAAAAGTGGTGATAATTGGGGGTGTTACGATACATGTGCACTGAGCCATCGCATAGCCTATACACCTACATGTATGCCACACAATGTTTCAGTTATTAGTTAATCTTTTGAAAAAAAATAACCACATTCCCAAACTCGCTTCAAAGTAGCGGGCGGCAGTAGGCTGAGGCAAAGTTTGCCTGTCTCGTGTAGTAGGCTGGGTCATGCCTGGGCATGTCCCTCAACTCGTTTTTAACTAGGCTAGCTAGACGAGAGCAGACTTTAGGCTTGATTATTAATATATAGGTCGATTCCAAGACAATTGTACACCAATGACTCTTTATCCGCCAAAGACAATTTAAGAATCGGGCATAAGTAATTTAGGTTCCACAAGTTTCAAACAGGTTAACTTTGCTTTAAATATTAGCATACACCGCGGCCTAGCTAAAAAGTTGAAAACGGAGCGTAAAATAAGTAGGCCACGCTTAGGACATGGCTCCCTTTAAATCGCCGATACAATACAATACAAAGCCTAAAAAATACGGATATTAAATAAATCAGTAGGCTAGGCTACGAGTTAGAAAAGTAATTAATGACACGCAACTCACCTTCTTGTCGTTCTGTTTGAACAGCAGAGAACACCTTAAAGTGTTATAGGCTTACACAATGTTATATTTTAAAAATAAAGATTGAAGAAATTGAAAGTACAATCAAAGTATACACAATATGTACTCAAGTTTAAAGCAAGCGTAATGATCTGTCCTTGCACACCCCAACCCTTGGCGTCAGGCACCGATTTTGTTTGCCTGCACTGGTTATATACTTGCATGAAACCATGCCCAAACATAGAAAAGATTCATTGGCCAGTGGTAAGCCGAGGCCCCATTTCCCGTCGCGTTTGTTGGTTGAAGAGCTGTCAATCATACCCTGAGGCCAGCCTTCTTTCAGTGGAAAGACGTCGGGGAGGAGCTTAACGCAATCCCCAAATGATTCTTCACCTCAAATTGTGTGAAGCTGCCTAAGGTTTCAATGTGTTCAGTACACAGCTGTAGTCCCAACATACTACAGATAGCAACACATTCCATTAGGCCTAACTATTTTAAACATTCATTCAGTGAAGCAGATCATGTTTTCTGGCAGCCTTCAATTGTTGAATGCTTTGAGATGGGTAGGCCTACAGTAGTCAGAGTTTGCATAGTAGCCTAATATTGTGTTCATGAAAAAGTTTTATATAGAACAATTAATAATTGTCCCATGAAACAAATGTATTTTAAACAAGCCCACGTATATTTTTTGAAGAAACAAACAAATGGCATGCAAAGATTGACCTAATTTTACACTATCAGAGTTCACAGTTCACAGACTTTAGGCTACATGGCAGATTAACCCTTCAGCAGGGGAGTTTTGAACATTCAACTGAAGATTCTGTTCCGCAACAATGTGGAATTCAATGAACCCAGATATTATTTAGAACGTTCAATAGCATACCTTCTTAAGGGGCCAGGTTCCCCCAGTAAACAACAGAAAGACAAGCAGGCTGGTGCAGGGTAACCTGACTCTCGCCAGAGGAATTTCGTTCCGGCTAGCTCCACTCACATCCATCTGGGATCGCTTCCGTGATTTCGGCACCAGATTTTATGGTAGAGCCAATCAGGACGCAGGGCGGGAGTTTCATAGATGTGACGTAGCGGAGAAGCGACTGTGAGACTGTTTTGATTCAGACAACAATGGCGGCTCGCATCGAGGAAGCAAGTGTCAACATTGATGCTGCTATTTCATCCGTGTTGTCCAATCTACCCAATATGTTTTTGTTAAAAGAACATCAGAGAACGGCTCTGAAGGCTTTTGTTGGTGGAAACGATAAAGATGACGGACAAGTGGCTTATCCAATCATATGCAAGGATTTTTCATAAGGCCCAGCCTTCTGAATCACCTCTCCAATGGAGCGATCCCAGATGGATGAGTTGAGCTAGGCGGAACGAAATTCATCTGGCGCGTCAGGTTAGGTGCAGGGTTAATGACAGAGGAAACCCCACATGACTTCTGTCTCTGGAGCAGACAGGCTTTTTCCTGGAAAGGTGAGGCAGAGGAGGAGTTTAGTGACAGTAACACTCCAGGATGAATGGCCTTCCGTTTTTTCAGAATGAGTTTTGAATCATAAAGCATGATTTGTTATACCAAACCCTGATACCGATCAAATAACCTCTTCTGGAATTCAATGAACCCACATATTATTTAGAACGTTCAATTTCCAACATCCCCGTCACACTGTTGTGATGGTATACTGTCTTAAGGGGCCAGGTTCCCCTCAGTAAACAACAGGCAGACAAGCAGGGTGAATGACAGGAAACCCCACATGATCCCTCCAGGATGAATGGAAATTGTAAGGGGTGTTGCATAATTTCAGCTAATTTTGGTACATTGTACACCTGTAAATGGTTCACAAACTCTTGCACTACTTGTGTGTGTGTGTGTGTAAAGTCATGGTGTATGAAATATCAAAAAGCTGCAGCGTTTGACATTTGACCTAAAACAAGGCCTGAGGCTGATACTTTAGGAGCCTGTCAGGATGAGAAATCCATGATTTGTCTCATCTAGTACAGTTAGACGTAAATACTCACTGCAATAGCAATACTGTTGGGCTACTGTCCCTTGAGTGCTTCATGTATCAAAAGCATGCATTGCAGTATCAAAAGCATGCATTGCAGAGTTCCTCAGAGTTTAGAGTTTAGGCAGGGTAGCTGTAACAAAGTGATCATAGACATTTTTTTTTTCTTTTTTAAGCAAAGATGGTGATGATGGTTTGATGGTTAGATGATGGGTTTTTTTTAGAAGATGGTTTTATGGTGCGTTCATGGCGCAATGTTAATGATGGTGATGACCATATGGTTTGATGGGTGCGTTCATGGCGCACTGTTTATGATGGTAATGACCACAGATGGTTTGATGGGGCGTTCATGGCGCACTGTTAATAATGGTGGGCAACAAACTAAAATGGAGCCGATTCACAGCGGGAGAATGAAAGGACTTTGGACAAGCAGTGAAAAGAGATGAGGGAGCCTGACACGGCTACAAAACTACGCCAGTGCAACACACATTCTGGGAGGATAATAGTATACTGACTAAGAACCTGGCTGTGTTGCGTTAAAATTGGATCTATTTTTCAAATGCCATTCGGAACCAAAAACTCAGTTATACAATAAGAAACACAAGATCCTTAAAATTCCCTTTTCAGCATGTTTATAATCTGTATTTTCCCTGAAAGAGTGTTTAATTAATTTGGGCAAAGCCACAGAATTTTTTCATGTGGTAGCTAACTGCTTAATCAATAGAAGTATAGTTGTGCAACTTTGCCATTATTATTGGAAGATGTTTGTATAACATAATGATTTACATGGACATCTTTAATATTACTTCCATTTTAATCAACCATGCTCAAATCGATATGTTCCATTGTCTTTCTAATGCTGTCAGTGTATTATAGGTTTATTTCTTATATGAACTACCACAAATATGGGTAGAATTTTAATAAATAAGAAAGAAATGCAAGTGATTTAAATAACACAAATATCATGTTCCTCCCATGTCCCTATATATTGTTGGTTGATTATATTTATGCAGGCAGACTAGAAACACAGTAATCACACCCAAACATGACACTACTCTCTGAAGCCATACAAAATAAACATGGCAGTCTGATATAGTACTTTTAGTCAGGAAAAACTTTATTCAAGACAGTCAAGTACAAACTTTGAGATAATTGAATGCTTTTCATCAAGTAATCGTATCATTTTATAAAGGGAAGACAACATTCTAGTAAACATACTGCATTATTTTGCATTATAATATTTAAATGCTGACTGACTGAAAACTAAACAAATACTGAGGATTTTTCCAGAACATACTTCAAGCTTCTAGTCAGTCTCTGGTAAAGTGCTTTTTTTCTGGAAAGGCCGATAGCTCTCAGACACTCCCCTGGTGGCTGACGGTATGTATTGCATTTCACAGTGCAGAAATATCATCACTAGTTGTAGGTGGCAACACAAGAGCAACCAACTGTATTGGTTGGTTAAAGGATAAGCATATATTAGCGAAAAGGAAAACCCCTGATAAACATGCATGAATGTTAATATGCTATCTTAGTGTCTTCACAGTCTGGAAAGGGTAATCAGTTGATAGGGTAAGTAACTTGATTTATAAGGGGTAGGCTGTGTATGCCATTTTAAATCACAGAACACTTCAAATATATCTTCTACCACAGAAGAGAGAAAAGGAGCTTAATTGTTAAGTTTCATATAGGTCTGTAAATCCTTTGGCAAGAACTATTGTGGCTCAAATGAAATCTTCTAATTTAAATTTCTTCCAGCTGTTAGGGAGCACGCAGAAGGAAGAGTAAAGAAGCTATTGAGAAAGAAAAGAGAGAGGTGGAAAGAAAGGGAGAGAAAGAAAATGAGAATTAACATTAATACTCAGAAGTTACAAATACTGACCAGGAATGCATAGGGCTGAAAAGACAATGATTCCAATCTTGTGAGGGACTTTTGGGCTGTTGTTTCTGGGAGGAGGACAGGATTATGATCAAAAGCCACGAGCTAGCCTTGAGGGGTCATTATCCCTGTTCTGGTACAGTTTAGCACAGTTCCACATGCAACATTCAGTAAGGAATTAGCAACACATCAATCAACAAGGAACAGACTAGGGTCTGTTCATGAACCCTAACTCTTTTCAATCAGACACATGTGACCATTGTAAGGCATGTGTGGGTCACGTGACAGGCAGGCCATGTCAAATAATTACAGTGACCAATGGGGTGAAGGGGGATCATGCCGGATAAAGGTGTAAAGGTGCATTTTTCTGGGATCGGTGGAAACATGACAAACACAAACACAAACACGAATGATGTAAAACATATTGTCAGTGTTTTGTTTTATTATTTATTATTATTATTATTATTATTATTATTATTTTTTAAGTACAAATGAGAGTACAGGAGGTTCTATTGCTTAGTTCTGAGTGGGCTTCTGAGTGGGCCCTAATTATACGGTCAGAGTCCTCTCTGGAAACAGGTCGTCAACTCCAATTTTAAATTCACCCACACATAAAATTCAATGTATCAAAATGCATATTTGGTTAAGTATAAAACTATCTAGAATGACACTACAGACATATTTTATATTAATCATCAGCTTTATAAGTTCACATTGTAATGCATCCATATTTGTTTTTTTAAACAGACATTTGACACATCATGCCATGTTAACAGCGTAAGTGGAATGGTAGAAGCCTCATCGGATCCTGTTAAGTCTACGTGTTCGGTTCATGCAAGCACCATGACAACATTATGATGCTCATCTAGAGATGCCTACAAACATATAAACATGTAGACTGAAGCACCGCCCCCATCCTTCCCCTGCTCCAATCACATGAGGTGAGAATGTTGATTGACACGTGGCTATCCGCTGGAGAATACCTAATCTTGGCATGCATTTGTAACAGCACTGCTCTCCAAAGACTGGATGAGACGGAATGGTAAAAAAAGGCAATGCAATGCAATACGCACGCACACACACACACACACACACACACACACACACACACACACGCACACAAAGACACACACACACACACACACACACTTGTGTTGCTATGGAGATGGAAGACAAATCCCTGGATGCTCTTGGTTGCTGTGAGGATGGAAATCAACTGAAAGAAGAAAAAATAGGAGAGGGGGTACGATGAAAACTGATAACATTTTCATTTACATCTTCTATTTCATGCATCACATTTACATATTCTATCAGCAAATGTAATTAAGAGCAAATTCTCTTTGGTCAAACTGAGGAGGAGAGGGAGGAGGAAGAAGCAGAAGACTTGCTGGAGCTGCTGTGATGCCAAACACCCGATTTTTGATGTGTCACTCATCCCCATCCAACCAACAGAGGGCACTGAACAATGAGCTTTTTTACCCGGATAAAAATAAATCAGTGACATCAGCCACCATCTTGCAATGAGGCCAATTAAAAATAACACATCCTCAAGTGTGATTCCCTCAGCCCGGGTGATAAACCCCAGCAAACACAAATGAATTATAAATGAATAAATGCAGTAACTGGCGAAACGGAGCCCTGGCACATCATTAGTGGCCTTTTAAAGCGCCGTCACGCACCGTTGTGGGAGTATGGAGATCAAGAACACGAGATAAAGAACAATGTCTATCTGCAGCCCCCTTCTGACTGGGAACCGATTCAGGCGGCGTTGCTCTCAATGACGGCGCTTTCATCCTGGGCTCTGTCAGAGAACGAACTCGCCGGGATCTACCGTGACAGAGCATACGAGACACGCTGGCATCTCAGGACCCAACTGAACCATGACAGACAGCCAAGTATGCAGACAGACAGAGAGAGAGAGAGAGAGAGACAGAGAGGAAGCATGCAGGTAGGCAGACAGGAAGACATGTAGACAGACAGGCATTCTGATGCACAGACCTCAAAGAGCACCTTACTAGGCACAGCCAGTCAAGCCAAGTCATGACTCTTAGTGAGGCCTTTTTGTGAGGCAAAATGGAAGCCAGTTTTTATGGTATATAATTTTTTTTATAGTATCACTGAGGATATACTCATTCTCTGTCATTGTCCCAGGTTCCCTAATAGAGTCAAATTAACAAACAAATTGGTCGCTAAAGTACCAACCAATCAGGTCTGGCCGTTAATGAAGTGTCTGAAAGGCCGCCAAGTTTCAGAGGCCAAACTTCCACAAGCATCACTAACAGGAAGTCAGGTGAGACAGTTTGATACGGTTTACCCTTAGTAGAAGGGTGTCATGTTAGACTTTCAAAGGGTTAAAAAAAACAACCCCATTTCCAAAAAAAGGGACGCTATGTGAAATGTAAATAAAATTAGAATGTGATGATTTGCAATTTGCGTAAACCCATATTTCATTCAAACAGAACATGGACAACATATCAGGAGTTGAAACTGAGAAATTAATCAACATGAAATTGCAAATATGTCAATCTATTAGTACATAATATTAAAATATTTATAGAATTCAGAGATATCTCTGTGTGTAAGAGACAGGGCTGAAAAACAGCATTGGATGGCCGTGATCTTCGGCCCCTTAGTGGAACTGCAATAAAAACAGATCTGATTCTGTAGCGAAAATCCCTGCACAGGCTTGGCAGCACTTCCAGGTGTTAAAATGGCCTGCCTGCAGTCCAGACCGGTCACATTTGCCACGTAAAACGAAAAACGCACCAAAGACTGCTGAGCAGCTGAAGTCTTATATCACTCAAGAAAGGGACAACATTTCATTCTCAAAACTCCAGCAATGGTCTCCACTGGTCTCCTCAATGTCCAAACGTCCAGAGGCTGTTAGAAGCAGAGTTGATGCAACACAGTACTCAAACATGCCCATGTCCCAATTTCTTCAAAATGTGTCACTGGTATCAAATTCAAATTTGATCAAATTCGAATATATTTTCCAAAAAACAATAACATTTCTCTATTTCAATATCTGATATGTTGTCTTTGCCCTTTATTTACATTTTGCATCTGAACGTTTTTTGGAAACAGGATTGTAGAATACATCATGCACATTAGCAATAATGTCAAAAACTTGCTGCAACTTGAAAGACACAACACAGCACAAAAAGGCCAAAGAAACTCACTACAGGAGGCCTACAACAAAGCTTTAAGGGTTGTAAATGGGGCCTGGTTTGAAGGGTTCTTCTGTAAGGACAAGCTGCAAGAACCATTTTTCCTTAGAATGAGGACAAGGCAGACGGGCCGCTACTGTAATTTCATCTGCCACCGCACAAGTGTGGCGCTCCGCACAGCGGCCAGTGCCAGACAACCTGCGACTCCTGCTGCGTCACCCTCAATCTGTCTGCGTCACCTGCCACGCCGTGCCAGCTGCTGCCAGCGCTACGTTATCCGCTGCGTCCTGCGCCTCTGCCCACCACCACTCTCAACCACCCAGCCACCCGCCCACCAGTGCCACAAGGACCCCGCTATGAACGAGTGAGGACCAGGGCCAAAGCAAATGGAAAAAAAACCCTCCTAGACAGAGAAAACAGCAGCTCTCAGAGAGAAACAGAGGGCCTCAGTAAAAGAGAATGAGAGAGAGAAAGAAAGAGAGAGGGAGGAGGGGAGGCAAATGATGCTGCTTCCAGACACAGAAAAACAAAGGCACAAAGAAATAGCAAAAGAAGTAGATAGCCAGAAAGACAGAAAAAAGAAAGAAAGAAAGAAAGAAAACGAAAAGAGCAGAGTGATAAGACATCTAGAGAGAGAGAGAGAGAGAGAGAGACTTGGAGACTTACTTCTTCTTGTCCTTGTCCTTCTTGATGGACAGCTGTGAGGAGGCCTGGAAGGCCTGGCCCTGCAGCGTCTCGGCCGCCACCTTCCTGCGGTTGAAGGAGTTCATGTCCTCCTCCAGGTCCCTCCTCTTCTCCTCCACGCTCCTCTTCTCCTCCTGGTGGGTGCGCTTCAGCAGCTCAAACCTGTCGTGCAGCTAGCCGCCGCCACCACAGCCACACATGCGGGACATCATTAAAGTTTGTCCACATTCTTCCTGAGCGCTTCTTACATTTACATTTACTCATTTAGAAAACGCTTTTATCCAAGCAACTTACACGTCAATTATATATTACAAGGGCCATTCTCCCCACAGAAACTCAGGGTTAAGAGCACAACAGTGGAAGCCGGGACGTGAACCCACCACTTATCAGGCTACTGCATGATAGCCTAGCTCCTTAAGCCACTACACTATCACACTACTGCATGCTAGCCTAGCTCCTTAGCCACTACCCTACCACACTACTGCATGCTAGCCTAGCTCCTTAGCCACTACGCTACCACACTACTGCATGCTAGCCCAGCTCCTTAAGCCACTACGCTACCACTGTGCACAGCAGTGCTCTTCACAGAGCTCTCCCGTCTTTTCTGGGGGAGCTGACTCTGGCATTTAATGTTATCTACATTCTTGTTAGTTCCAAAGAAATATTCTTGAGATTTCAGCCTAATAGCAACATTAGGCTTTCAAGGCATTCGTCAGTGAATGAGTGGTCTCCCTAGAGGTCCACTTATCTACATGGGGATGATGGTAATGTTTACTGCCCTCTAAATGTGGAACCAGTGGAAGTTGTACATGAATATAAATACCTGGGCACTATCATTGATGACAAACTGCGTTTTGACCCTAATACAGAGGTGATTGTGAAAAGGCAGAGGCAGTATTTCTTGAGGAAACTTTACTCCTTTGGAGTGAACAGGAAGATTCTTAGCATTTTTTACACCTCCTTTATTGAAAGTGTATTGACCTTTTCATCTATATGCTGGTTTCACTCCCTCTGTCAAAAATAAGAAACACCTCCAGAGCATTGTGAACACATGTTCTAAAATCATTGGCCACCCTCTTCAGTCTCTGACATCACTGCACAACAATTGGCAACATTAAGGAAAGCCAACTGCATCCTAGAAGACTACTCATGTCCTACACAGTTTTTGAATGACTGCCCTCTGGCAGGCGTCTGCGCTGTCCTCTGGCTAGGACTAACAGGAGGAAGGCCACCTTTACTTTTGAGGCTATTCGCCTTTTGAAGTAAAAACTGTCTGTCCCATTCTTTCTTTGTCTGTCCTGTCTTATATGTTGTGTTATGTCTTATATGTTGTGTTATGTCTTATATGTCACTATGCCTGCATAGAGGAAATTGCCCCTCGGGGATAAATAACGTTTTTTGAATTGAACTGAATTGAATTGAATTGAATGTGGCCCTTTGTGTGGGAAATGCAGCTTAGGGAATATTGAGCCTTTCAAATGATAACAATAAAAAAAACTGAAAAGTAGGAGTAGTCTGGAGATGTGATTTTGTCCCTGCATGTTATACACTACACTACACATATAACTACACATTTTAAATCTCTACACATAAACTGTGTAACCTGACAGAAAAAGAAACTGCACAGCTGCACTCTTCCAATACCAACAAAAAGGGCTCAATGTACAACAGAGTACAACGCTCTCAGTACTTGTAGATAACAATCCAACAGAAATGTGATAAGGGCAAGGGATGGCAACCCATCCAATCCTCACCTCCCTCTCCTTCTCCTTGAGCTCCGCCTCGGTCTCCTTCACCCGATTTACAAACATCTGCCTCATTCCCTCCTCCTTGCGCTGCAGATCGCCGAGGAACTCCTTCCTCTTGGCCTCGTACGTTTCCTGGAGACTGTCGATGAGGAAACGGGGTAGAGGATTAGGAGAATAAAGATAGGCGGCCAATGTGCAGTAACACCACAAATGTCTTCTTGTGGGAAATGTGCAGTAACACCACAAATGTCTTCTTGTGGGAAATGGTTTGCTGCAATTTGACATCCTAATGAAGACAAGAGCCTAGAGTTTTCTTTGAGACTTGTGTTGAGCAACTTGTGTTTTTATGTCTGGTAGGAGTACATCTGTTTTTAAAATTACGCTATGGTGTCATGTGTGTCTGTGTCTGTGTCTGTGTCTGTGTCTGTGTCTGTGTGTGTAAGTAATGCATATATGTATGTATGTTTGCATTTGTGCAATCTTATGTTTGTTTTGATAACACTACATCACACTTCACCAGCTCTTCTTTCTCACCCATGAGAAACACCCTCCCTCCTACACCCATGAGAAACACCCTCCCTCCTACACCCATGAGAAACACCCTGTCTCCTACACCCAAGAGAAACACCCTGTCTCCTACATCCGCGACTGTTTCGCTGAAGGGTTCGTAGCACAGCATTGTGTTTGTGTTGTGTCTACCCCAAGGGCTCGTAGCACAGCGATGTGTTTGTGTCGTGTCTACCTGAAGGGCTCGTAGCACAGCGTTGTGTTTGTGTTGTGTCTACCTGAAGGGCTGGTTGTCGGGGTCCGTGTCCTTGAAGCCCATCTCCTCCAGCTTGCAGCGGCGGTAGAGCTCGTAGTGGCGGGCATGCGTCTGCTCCCGCAGGTCCTCCATGTTGACCCGGATCAGCATCTCCCGCAGACGCACAAAATCACAGTGGCTTTCGTTTTCCACTGCAAATGACAAAGCAACCAAAAAAGTTCACATTAGAAGTGTTATTCCATCTGGGTTGGCTGCTGAAGGCCTGCCGCTATGACTATAAAACTTTTTAACTTATTTCCAAGCTGCTGTTTTTTTATTGCCTCAAAGAGGTCATTACGAAGCAGCTGCCTGTTGTTTCGATCAATAAAGCTATGGCCTCAACCTTATAAAGGAGTAAGAAGAATGCTCAGGAAATTCTGAACATTTCAAAGGCACAGACACACTTACATTTTAAAGGTGATAAGACACAATTCTAAATGAGGGTCCAATAATGGAGACCGTACAGCGCAAATTAATACGTAAAATCACTCAACCACCTTTGGACTGGTCTTACTGTAGATAACCAGGGTGACAAACTAAGGGTAATATGGAATTGAGAAATAACACAGACACTCAAAATACAGAGGCATGAGCTCTTACATTAATCACACGTAAGAGGACGACCTCAGCTGGGTTCTTGCAAATGTCATAAAACACATGAACACATACACACAAGCACATTACGAGCAGTAGTGTCCAGAGCACACGGCCGTTTGTGTGTGTGCCACGTGCGTGTGTGTGTGTGTGTGTGTGTGTGTGTACACGTGTGTGTGTGTGTGTGTGTGTGTATGTGTGTGTGTCTGCGTGCATGTGTGTACGTGTATGTGTGTACGTGCGTGTGTGTGTGTGTGTGCCTGCGTGCATGTGTGTACGTGTATGTGTATATGTGTGCATGTGTGTACGTGTATGTGTGTGTGTGTATATGTGTGTGTGTGTGTGTCCGCGTGTTCCAGAGCGGCTTACCCTGCACTGCTCCCCATGGGTACTGTCTGGCTCTCACCATTTTGTTTCCCACTTTCACCTCCTCGCTGCTCCCCACCACCGCAAAGGGCAGATGAGCCTGCACAACAAAAACATTCCCACGTCAACACCGCCCCCTGCTGGACACACTAGGTACAGCTTAGGGCCAGCCAGTTGGCCTACATAGGAACAACATGGGCCGAAGAGTTTCATTTTTATCGGAATAAAGACCAAATAACATATGATATAGGGGGGGAAATGGCACATTTTGAAGTTGAAGTTAAACCATCCACTAGAGACGCACATTCATGGAGGAGTTGATCTCTGAGATGGCCTCATCTTCTGTGGGGAACTGGTAGATCTGTACGCCGTTGCTCACTAACTCGCTCATCACCTTGATCTTGAACTTGTGAAGCTCACTTTTGGAGATTGTGTCAGCTTTTGCAATGATGGGGATAATATTTACCTGAGTCAAAACAAAAACATTTAAACCACAGGCTTGAGAGACACAATGCCCCTGCCTCTTTGAGGAGGAGGTGGTACATTTCTCAAGAGAAAGACGAGGTTCACTTCACAGATTTTTCAACATGAACAACATGAACAAACAGTTATAAATGTTAAAGGAGAACCTATCAAGAGGAAAAGCAATCATATTATTATTAACTACTTTAAAGGGACACCAGGCAAGCCTGAGTGCTTTTTCTCTACGAAGCTCCCCCTAGCGTCTGTACGTGTCGATATGTGTGCGAGCCCTCGCTCGGTCTGAAGCTCTTTTCCTTTTCTTTGCATCTTCCATCAAGGGTTTTCGCTGCTTCTTCACCGGCTCTGCCATTATACACACGTTTGCAACAATCGCTAGCCAGGTTTGGTTAGCCTGCCTCTGTGCTGGGGATGCAGGATGTAAGAGAGAGTCTTCATTCGCCCTGTAATGAGTCATTTAACCATATACCGACATACGAACATGATCAATTAACACGAAAGCGTTGCCTGGTGTCCCTTTAATGAATCCACTCCACTATAAATTATAGACAGTATGTCTATTGCTGTTTTGAATACAACAGTAGACAATCAAAACACCAACAAATGTAGACACGCATTGTCAGAGACATAGCACTATCAACAGTTATAAACAACAAACATAACAATAAACAACAAACATAGTCAGCACAAGTTACCTTACTGTCCAGCTTTTTCATGGTGACCAAATCCAGTGACTTGAGCGAATGCCCCGTGGGGGCGATAAAATACAAACAGACGTGGATTCTGGTGTCGTGGTAGTTGAAGAGGGAACGCTTTATTTTCAGCTCCTCCTGCAGGTAGTTCTCAAACTGTGTGTCAATGTAGTCCACAATGGGTTTGAAGCTGTTAGGGAAGATAGACAGAGAAGGCCCACGGCAAACATTTTCTGATTTGTCACTAGTCTGACGGCATTCTTAGTGAATTCATTCCGGTTTGTTCAAAGACATATGTGACACATAAGTACAAACAGCTGTGGTCATCAACTGTTCAGGATAATAACAATCCTTTGGAATAATACAAATAAAAAAGTGAGAAAAAAATTCCAATTGATTTGTTATTCAATTTCATTCAAGGTACATTCATGTTTTACAATGCTTCCAGATCTAAGATGAGACACAAAACTGTTAACTAGTGTCAATGTGACATTTTTGTGTCTCATTTTGTAAAAAGAACACTAGCACACAGATGTGAGGAAAAAATGCCTGCATATGTCCAAAACTGGCATTATGTTACTCAATCATCATGTTCAGCTTCATGTTTTTCACGCCTACTCAAAGACTCCAAGACTAAAAGAGACTCAAGACAACACTCCACTATTCAGCCTGCAGTGCCAAAAAGCACCTCATTCCACGAGAGGAGACTGAATGTGAGGCACAAAAGTATCATTCTTACTACAAAAACCTCAGTGTCATCACCACAAAATTCCTACTAGCAGACAAAAGGCCGCTGGTTTCAACTCGACTATACCTTTCCTCCTTGTTGACTTGATCTCCGAAACCCACAGTGTCCACAATTGTCAGTTTTAGGTGGACGTTGCTCTCCTGGAGGTCATAAGTCTTGGGACGGAGGACCACATTGTCCATGTAATGACTGGCCTCCTCATTCTCAAACACAGTGTTGAAGAGAGTATTCATTAACGTGGACTTGCCAATGCCAGTCTCACCTAAAATACAGAAAGAAAATGTCACTATTTCATAATAACATTGTGACACACTTGTATGACACCTGGATAAAATCATGTGTCGCATGATTGTTAAGTAATTTAAAACATATTTGAAAACTTGAATTTGAACTTGAAAGTGATCCCAGACATTTAATTTAAAAATAATTCTTGATGAAATCCTATAAAATGCTCAGTTCAAAGAGAAAGCCAGGCATGACATGGCCAGGAGGGTTTGGCTGTGCTCACCTACACAGAGGATATTGAAGCAGAATCCCTGCGAGACTGATTTGCTGACCAGCTGGTCAGGAAGGCTGTCGAAGCCAACATGGCCGCCCAGATTGAGACTCCTCATCCCCTCGCTCTGCAGAGGAAAGCACAATTGCATTCATCTGTAGTACCAGTGTACATTATTGTCCGGGGTGAACACCATTTTTTTTGTATCCACGCTTCAACCCGAAACGTTCCGTCTGCCAAAATCATTCTGTTCTATACATGAAGTTTCTTCATGGTGAGTAGATTCCACGCACACCAGTAACCAAACAAACTAGACACGACTCAGGCTTTCCTGCCCTCTGTGGTCATTCTGGTGACCTTCTCACCAGAATCTTCTTCCTCTATTCCTCTACAGTTGTGTGTAAAAGTGCCGTTTTCTTAAGCAAATTTCAAATGTGAGCTCTTCAATCAAAAAGAAGGGGAATTAAACTAATATGTTAATGCTTGATATTGTATACAGTCGTATACAATCGTATTGAAATCGTATACAGTGTACAACCATTCAAAAGTAAGGGTGTTTCCCATACATTGACTTATTTGTGGCGGCCCACCACAATATCAACATTGACCACCACACAATGATTTTCCATGTTGTACTATTTCAATTGGATGGAATTCTTTCATTGTAGAGCTATGTGCACCTTTGTAAAGCCTCTCCTTGTTTCTCTGTCTCTCAACAAACCTATATACATGTTTAAAGACAACATTAACAATCCTGCAAGGCATAGAAGATGACTAGAAGGCTAAATTGTGCTTAAATCTGGTTAGCATCATAACCCCTCTGTGCTAATTTGTTAAACACTTTTGCATTCAAGTTAATTCTGCAAACCTACCACCACAAACAGAATTAAATTCTGTGGGAAACACTGCCCTTGTACATATACAGAGTACAACCATTCAAAAGTAAGGGTGGAAAACGCTGACAGCCAGGATGTTTTGGTCACAAGACCACCTCTATTCAAACATGATGGGGAGGGATGGGGCCCCACCTTTAAGAAAACCAGCACCCTGGACAAATTCACTGGGGAGAAAAACAGCACTACAGCATAACATTCCACAGGTACTGCAAAATTATTCCATTCACCACAAACAGGAGACAACATCAAATGTCCTCCACACTCCTCATCAAATGGAAAAAAGGTTGTAAAAGTCCTTGACTAAGAACCCTTAAGCACTGAGAACATACTTGCCGAGTGATGTCATGTTCTTCCAGCATGGGATTGAGAAGCTAGGAGAGTGGTATACTGTAAGCCTATAGCCAGTGCGGCATGGCACATTTGCTTTCTGTGCACAATCTGTGGGGATGGACCCTAATGTTTTATTCAGGCAAGTGAAAATGACACAGGGAAAATATGATGATACTAATATTGAGGTTTAATAGACTACAGGCTATTGGTAAAAAGTAACCTTGCTGAAATTACTTGTTAAATAAAAAGCATGTATATTTATTGAAAAGAGAAAAAAAAGCAGTAGTTGCAAACAGTATTTGGAGAAAACGTTGCCCTCTTATGTGTAGTTAAGATATTGCCGATGCTTCAGATAAAACAGCTGTCCATGCTGAACAAAGGGCCTACCATATGTCATTGCTCAGATGATGGAAGTATCATCCACCAGTGTCCCTGGACTGGCGGCGGAAGGCGGCACGCCGAGCCGCATAATACACATGGCTCCATGGAAGGCAATATCCACACAACAATCATGTGTTCTGCGGCTATAGCGCGCGTCAACTCCGAAACCGGGTACAAAGAGCCCTTTATTTGCTAGTTATTTCACAAGGCCAAGCCATTTCCATGGCCCCTGCCCCGTGAAATCACCCCCTACCGGAGAAACAAACTCTCGAGAAGTCAACAACTTGCCATTAATAAAATCGATTCTAGTCATATTCAGATAATAGGCGAAGTTATCTAACATGGCTACTTAAACTGCACTGTAGACTAAGTAGGCTAGAGGAAAATCTAAAAATTCTCAACATGTTGTACAGTGCGCAGTAGCCTGAGGTAAGGTAAAGAAGCAGGTTCGGTGAGGTTTGTATACTTAAATCCCATCTGCCCCAGGTAATCTGCTTATGCCAAGCAACAAGGACGAACCACTATAGCCACAATCACTTTCTCGACAAAAAATAGACATGCTATAAAATGTCTAATCAATGCACCATCCAACCTCACACTGTACTGACTTCCATCATCATCACCACTGTGAGGACCACTAGCTGAATACAGAAAACACCCCAAGAATGTTCGTGAATGAAACAACATTCACACAACTCTGCATTGTCAAACTTGAGGAGACCAAAAACCAATAGGTATGCATAACTGGGGTGATTTAACCAGTTGTAGTGATTCGTGAACAATTGCATCACTAGGCTACTACGAATAAGAAAGTCAACAACACTTGCTAGCCTTACCTTGACGCAGGAGATGCTAATTTGCCTGTGCAACTATGTATCCACACCCCCTTATCTGGTGTTGACATTCTATGGATGGAGCTATGCCCGCACGGACTAGTATGCACACATCGTATTACAGACATTTCTTTCGATAAATGTAGAGGACAATAACTTACGGCTAGTATTTCTAAGTCCGTGGCAGCCATTGTGATGTTAACGAGAGCGTATGAACTGGAAAATATATTTTTTTAATTCGCTCCCTGAGTAGAGCGCTAGCTGCGACTCGGTCGGTCTTATCCAATATGGCTTCTTACTAGAAACTCCCCCTACGTTTTGGAATGTCATTCTCAAATCCTCTCAAGTCCGGACAGGCACGTTCTTGGGCCGATCATAAATTTACATAGTAGCCTATAGACAGCATGACACTTAGCACATTTAAGCCTATTGTATTTAGTGTTTATGTAACACTCTGCCACAATTTTAATGTGCATGCATGTATTCAAAATTAAATAAAATCACACGACTTAATAGTGCATACACGTTATACTCCTTTAGAACATCAGGGGCCAAGAATTCAAGCATTTCCAATATAATTACATTCAATATTATGGCTAATTGGCTATGTTCTATTAGGCTACGCTGTTGAGGTCAATGTGACGGGGGAGCGTGAGGTCCTACAACACAATACTGGTTTTATATTTCATAGTAATTCAGTTAATCACATGTAAGGTATTAAAGAACACAATATCATAAATACAGTGCTTAACCATCTCCCCCATCCAGGAAAAGTACAGATAAGACTGTACACAGCTGTAGACATCACATGTCCCATGGGGTCACTTGAACATTGACTTCATCTTCTTCAGCAGTAAAAAGAGCAAAACAAATAAGCTATTTATGTGTCTACAAGTTTAACATTTATCATAGTGGCTTTGATCTTTGAAGGAGCAAAGTCACAAGTTTGTATACTGATGAGAAGTGATGAGCAGAGGTGATAACACACCTGCCAGAATTCGCAGCGTTTGCTCCATCACTATGTACCTATGCTTAGCACCACTTGGGCCACTAGGTGTCACCATTTCCAAAAATTCGGTTGACATAACACAAAATGACAACAATCAACCACATTTCTGATATTTTTATTTCATCTAGGTACTTCTACACAGCACAACATCTCCATTGACTGTAATACAATTGCCATTTCAAAATACTTTCCCTCTCAAAAATAACCTTTCCATATCGTAAACTGTCATTTTGTGACATATCTTGAATGGATATGTCACTTTGGCAAATCATATAGTTTGCAGTGAGAATTATTTTGGCACTTTAAAAGTAGAGCAGTAAAATATGAAATTATACACTTGTTCTGGAGAGCTGGTTCATTTTTAACTGACTAAAGTTATGATCTTAAAAACAATTATTGAGTTTACCTAAAACAATGGCAGCATGGTACTGAAATCTCCTGTGCTTCTTTGTGTGACTTTTTATCCTTCTGGATAAGATTGTGCTACCTTTACCCTTAGATATGTACTTTACACAAAAGATACAAACTTTTAGGAGAGACACTGCAGCAAGATAGGTCTATTTTGTGCGTTCATTCCAATGGCATGCAATTCCAAACATATCTTCACAGTTATTGGTGTTTCCACATAAGAGGTATCCCCATCTTGCGAACAAAATAGCTAAGGCTACGTTCAATAACCATGAAGGCATTTAAATACTAATTTGATATAATCTCCATATATTTCGGAACACCAACAAATATATCTCCAATATCCCCCTGTAGTTGTAGATGTAGGCTAGATTATAACATACATTAAAACCTGAAAGGATATATTACTTATATATAACAATATATAAGTAAATATATATGTAAAACACTATCACTTCATTTGACGTAAAAAAAGACCTTATTATCAGTCAAATGGAATGTTCAGAGGAGGCAAAACATATAAAAACTCATGTTTACAAACATACACCAGATGTCTTAAAGATAGACCCTTGCATGGAAAAGAAATATGTCTAAAATGCTCTCATGTACTACAGAATAGCACAAATATTTGTTTTTCCGGAAAGATCTTTTACAGTGTTTTCATACAATGGATTTAAGTTTAAATAACACTTTAGAGGGAGGACAACATTAGCAAATACAGCAGGCTAGCAATACAACCTCTTTACCAACCACAATACAATGATCTCTTTCATCGTGACAAGATCTCAAAACTCAAGTGAGTCAAAACTATACATTTCAACATTAACACAGAAAGATGTTAAACTTTTCACCGCAAGTTTAGCAACACCATTGAGGTTGTTGTGAGTTTTCCAGAATGGTGCAGGAGAGAGAGATGAGATCTTTCAAACACATTAGGCTCTTCTTTCGAGCACTATGTGCTTGCAAAATAACCCTGAAATTTAAGTGGCCTCTCACGAACTGATGCAGGCAAATAAAAACAAACAAACATGCAAGCATGTAGTCAACTTGGGCTTGGTGAACATTTGTATACATACGGAATGAACTGGCAGATAAAACATTGTGTTAGTGCTTCTATACCGTTTTCATGGGGAAACATACAATGAGCCAACATTGCCCTCTGGAACTCAGCACAACGATCCATCCATGTTGTCCTAATAGCTCCTGGTTTGGCCTTGGTGTTTTAGTCAGGACGCACATACTTTGAAATATGACCTTACATAACATTTTCCTCCAATCAACTTAAAAGGACTACATATATTTGTTTGTTCATGCATGGTTAGCAAGCAGAATACAAGCAGTATCCATACAGAGAGTGTTGTTTTTTTGCTGGACTATGGAAATACATACTTACATGTTTTAGGTTTTGCAAAGCACCAGTAATATTCAAATTAATATTGCCATCATCATCAGATCACTGTAGATCAAAGGTCCATTCATTGAGAGATTGTGTAAGATCTCTTACTTTGAAAATGAAATCGATATAAACTGTAAGACTTTGTGATTGTGTGATATATTGCACAGTCTCAAAATTAGAGGTACCATTAAACTTAATTTGAGGTGATTATGGATTTGGTCAAAATCTAGATCAGGAGCAGCCTATCTTTGTCAGATTGAATACTGATTTTTGCAATAACACGAAACAAACAAGAATAACATTTGAATATTACCTCTGACAATTTGTTCTTCACCTTGTATGGTATTGTATGGCACATGGAAACATTTTGGCAGCAAACACAATTATCAAATGGTTACAAAAAACAACCATGTGAGAATACAAAGACCTAGATCAGCACCTCTCATGCCGTTCACCCCTAAGAACTAGCATGACCTGGAAATTTACTTCATTTCCCACAATTAAAAACAAATCAATCAATACCAGTCAAGAAGCTAACAAAAAATACACTGACATTAGCACAGGCTGGTTGGAATGCGTTTTGAGTGTGTGTGCATGTGTGTGTGTATGTGTATGTGGGGGGAGGGGGGTTGCCATGTATTTTTGTGCACGAATGTGAACTGATGGGGAAAAAAAAACAAGAAGAAAAAAAACAAACACACAATGGGAAAGAGGAAATAAAAATAAAAAAACAAACAAACATAACTTTGGCAACTAGCGGAGATGACTGGCATTGAGCTGTACTGTTGTGGCAGTGCAGTGATGATGTTAGCAGAGGGCCGCTCACTCTCCCCTTCATAGACCTTTGTTGAAGTACACTCTCTCCACTCCGGGGTGGTTGGCGCGGATCTTCTCCTGCAGCTCCGGCTCCAGGCGGCTCACGGACATCGAGCTAGGGATTGGACCGCGCAAATCAGTGATTGAAGCGAAACGCACAGACAACTGAATGCCCAACAGTGAGCACAACCTCCCTCACATTCTTACAGTAGCAGTGCCACACAGGCACAGAGAGTTCAGCAGGACTCCGTCTGAGTCATTGCTACAGCTGCATTTGTGTTAAATTATTGGCCTGGGAGAAACTATAGTAATGTGTGTGATTATGCAACGGTAGTTTACTGTTTTCTTATTAGCATTTGATGAAATTGAATTGAAATTGATTCTAAACTGTATTATCATTATTAATCAGTAGACCGCAGTAATTTCACATACAGTTACTGTTTTGCTGGGCTGAACTTATTTAGGTATTTCCATTTCAATTTCAATATCATTTACTTTTTTTATGTAACAGCTCTGAATAAACAAGCTCTACATGAAGTACATTTATTACAGATAGTTTTTGGTCAGAATGTCCTTCCAGTGCCCTCCAAGTTTGTTGATAAAGTTTAACAGTAACCTGTCAAGCCAAAGCTATATCCCAGTCAAAACAGAGCTCTTCTGGTGTTTATCAAGGAGCATAGAAATTCTACGAATATGTCTAGTGGAGGTTAAACTAAAAAAAGTTATATTTTGTAATGGGTTTCAGAGTTCTATGTAAAACTGAATCCCTATACAATATGGTACATAGCATAACATGTCAAAAAAGAGAAAGAGTATCCCCATAAACACCACAATTCCACTGAGGTGAGGTAGTACTTCTACTTAGTTAAAACAAGCTAGTACACTGTTACAGTTAGCCAGGCAGTAAGATGTCACCAACCTTTTCTGGGGAAAGAGTGCACAGCAGAGTGGAGTGGCAAACACCAGGCTGAGGAGAGAGGGGGGGGGGTTACAAACAGTGTTGGGCAAGTTACTGGAAATTAGTAATTAGTTACAGTTACTAGCTACTTCTTTCAAAAGTAATTGAATTACTTTACTAATTACTATATATCGAAAGTAAATTAGTTACTAGAGAAAGTAACTTTTGAGTTACTTTCATGTCTGCTTTTAAAACGTCAATGTGAACAATACTGAACAGTCACACACACAATACACATAATTTGTAGACCTACTGTATGTAGTCCCTTCAAATCAAACAGTAGCCTTGAACATGAGTTCTCAAACTTTTACTTTTGAAGCACCAGCTTAATATAGGTGTTCCAGAGAGAAGTTGTATTTTTCGTTGCAGACAAATGAACCCATAACACCGTGGATGTCAATTCTGACGTAAACATAACCTAGTGCAAATAACTCAAGTCGTTATGTTGTAGGCTATTTGTGGAGAGTTCTTTATTTGGAAAGTGAAATCCGCATTTTTCTCTCGAGTTAAACTTGTGTCGTGTGTGTCTGTGGCAATGATGTGTAGGTATATTGGTGTTATGTTGTGGCTATGTTGTAAGAATGTAAAATTAATATAACGAGGCTTTTGCGCAATAGGCGAAGAAGAGCAGAAAGATGAGCAATGTGCCTACTGCACCACGTGGAGTTTGCAAGATGGAAACAAAAGGGAAAAGCATTTAAGATGTCCATTTAAATTGTAGCCTGAACTCTTGCGCGTTTAAAATCAGAAATAAGGAAGAATGTGAGGAGACTGCTATTAATTGTGAAGAATGCATCTGCAATGGAAACACGAAACACAATCACAGGAAACACTGTGAAAGTTGAGCGACGTTAGAGGATAGTGGATAGTGGATAGGTTAGTGGATCTGTCACATTGTCTGCTGAAGTCGTTCATTTGTCACACAGGATAAACAGAGTAACGCGAGTAACAAACTCATTTAAATTTCAGTAATTGTAACTGCGTTACTTGATTTAAAAAAAATACTTTGTTACATGCTCGTTGCAGCTAAAAGTAGTGGAATTACAATAACGCGTACAACACTGGTCACAAACACATCTAAAGGTCAGATACATTGCAGAGGGTGTCCCTGGCACACTGGACACAGCCATGCAGCCACTGGATCCACACCACGAATGTAAGTGCCATTAATCAGTGGTGTGTTCACAATCCAATTCCCCAGCCACTCACCAGAATCCCACCAGGCCGACTTGAATAGGAGCATTCATCCATGGGAACCTCTGAAAAGATCAGAGAGAGAAGGGGAAAATCAGAGGGGGCCACCAGGGAGCTGTGCCCCTGGGGGCCATTGTACATACCATAAAGCACTCACTGGCATGTGAATGAATGCAAGGCAAGGGTTTTTTTTTTCTTCCTGAGGATGTGCAGCCAGCACTGTTCATTACAGTTTTCCGCTAGCTTTACAGTTCTCCGCTAGCACAAGCACATCAGGTTATTCATTATGGTAGCACACATCATTTATTGTGCAGGGGGATGACATGATGTATTTGATTCCACACACCTTTAGGAAAGCCTTCTTTTCCAGCGTGTTCATTAGGAATGGTGGGATTGCTAGGGCAAAATAAGTATATAGTTATAAAATAGTATCACATGAATCAGTAAGCCAACGTGTAGTGTTAATAGAAATTCAGAAAAACATAGATGGACACAAACCATCAGGAAGACTTAACACTTCTGATAATTTGCTATGTCATCTTTTTTTTAAAAAATCTAACAATAACCAGAAAACTCACCCATTCCAGGAGATGCCATAAGAATTCTAGAAACCACCACCTGTGTGATGGCCTGCTGAGCCGCATTCGAGGACTCTCCTAGTCTGTTGTCGTTCTCGTCTAAAACTGGAATGCCATGTTTAAGCTCCCTTGAAGGAAACAACAGAACATTATTACTACAATATTCATTACCTGCACCAAACGCCAAAGCATATTAGCTGGGTATTTGTACTTAAGGGGTATAGGGTCAGAGTAAAGGTGTGTGTGTGTGTGTGTGTGTGTGTGTGTGTGTGTGTGTGTGTGTGTGTGTGTGTGTGTGTGTTGGGGGGGGGGGGTGTAGGTTGAGATGCAGCCACTCACCTTTGCCTCATAAGAGGGATATTGATACAGTTAGCAGCTGCCACCGCAGCGAAGGGCACAAATCGTCCCAACAGTGGGGACACATGCTGTGTGAGGGAGACAAAGTATGAATCACTGGTGTGAGATATCCTCCTTAAATTCCTAGAGAACATACTTGTGTCAGTCTTATGTTTTCTCTGAAATAATGCATCAAACTTTATCTATCTGTTGGCTAAGCCCTGATATTATTTCCTGAATACAAAACGTCAAAGCACAAATCAACATAACATTTCCTTTTAAAACCCAAAGAAAAAGATTATTTTTCATATAGCAAGGGCAAGAATGTTCTTAGTCAATGGCAGAAAGAGAGAAAAAAACATTTGTGTGACTGGTACGACTTTGAGATAGCCTAATCAAAATAAGATAAACTTCTTGCTACAAAAGCTATTCTGAGTCTAACAAAGGACTTCAGAAGAACAAGATATGCCTTTAGACTGAGCTCTCAATCATATGTGTTATATCAGAACTTCCAGAGTTCATAATTGAATTTGACAATGTAATAAATACCACTGAATTAATCAAAATTAATTTAATAAATTTGAATACCACTGAAAATACCTTTGATAGAGCATTAAGTCCTAAAGCAGTGACAACTGCTCCAGTAGTTGCCGACACATAGGCTGTTCCAAGCTGACTACAAATGAGAATTTAAGGATTAGCTTACTTATGTTTAAGATCAGACATTAGGTTAAAATATACCAACACAAGTACAAAAATGACCAAGTAAGTCCACTTACTTAACCGTAATGGGAGCATCGCCGCTCCTGTTGGTGTAATTTACTATGGCATTGAACGACTGATTGATCCACTGCCAAAACACCACGGCTGGAGTTGTTCTAAATCGAAATCAAGATCGAATATGAATCAGAGTGGAGAGGGATTGATTAAAAAGAACATACACTAAAGAAAGAGGGGGTCATCATGTGTCAAACGTCAAACGTCCAACATCCAGACATTTTAATGATTATCTGAGGGCTAATAAGGCAGTATATGAAGCATGAACATGCGATGAAGATCAAGAGAGCAACGTTGAGGACAATGATACATACTGAATACCTTTCTGTACTACTAAATCTAGTAGTCTTAGGTGTTCTGGGTGCACAATATCAAGCACAATATAAATGCAAGCTGTTGTTGTTGTTGTTGTAAATAGTATAGGTGCAGGTTAAGAGTGCTGTTAAACATAGTTAACTCACTTGTAGAATGTCATCATGCACCCCGTGATGGTCATGTTCATTGGAACCTGAGCGGACATTCGGCCAATCAGAATCATCTTCTCTCCTGTGTCTGGATGAAACGCAGAGTCAAAAATGTACTTGGCCTTCCATAGCTCATCCTCTGTGAGACCTGGAGTGACAATCCCTTGTCTGGAGTGAACAAACAAACAAACAAACAGTCAGACAAACAAATAAATATACAACAGGTATGATGCACTACTCCACTTCTTCTGTCTATCTTCCTTTGCAACTCCACTATGAAAGGATAAAGATTAGTTCAGGCTCTGGTCAATATTTACTTGTAGTTATGGATGATCTGTCGGGCCTTTTCCAGTTGATCATTGGATAGAAGGATGTTCCGGGGGTCTGTGACTGTAAAGAAGTGTTTAGCCCTCCCTACAAAAGTGCTCTGGTCCCACCGGGGCTCCTTGATGTTTATGGATGTGGAGAGCTCCACTGCCATGGTTCTCTGTGGAGGACAAACAACAAAGATAATGGATGCAACTAGTAAAACCAGACAAAGAAAATCAGCATGTAGACAGTGCCTCTTCCCAGTCTGAACACCAAAATATTCAGAATATTCAATATTTATTTTTCAGAATATTCAGGGGTAACTCTGGTAACAGTATGAGAAACTTACACAGAGATCATTCAAAGCATATAGTGTGCCAAGACTGCTGACTTTTACTTTGCATTCAGGAAATTGCTATTATACACCCATGACACATACCCACAGACTAAAAAGAAAACTGAAAGACAGATAAGGCATTAGGCCTACATATTTCATTCTGAAACTAGTCCATACACTCATAACGTCAATCTCAAGGTGTGAGGTATTTTTTCTAAAAATGTTTTTTCTCAAACGGAATGTTTTATTGATATAAGGACATAAGCCTATAAGGATAAGCATATGGCATCTATTCTCTGAACTAACTGAAAATGGGTGTCCTCCCTACATTTAGTCATAGCACCATACTTGTGAACTTTCTCAATTACTGAATTCTTATTTACTGGTTTCGACACCATCATAACTTCTGAAATCTGAAATGATGTGCCATTTCAGTTTTGTCACTGGGTCTGACACTTACAACCTAGTTGTCTGATGTTTATGATCTGTTAGTCTTGCCAACTTTATAAAACTGTTCACTGTTAATTTTAACTATTGTATTGTTTTTATTTTCTAAGTCGCTTTGGACAAATCCCATAACCATATGAACAGTTGTGTATTATGTTTGCAGTAGGCTGCTTTTTAGATAGCATAGGACAGAACAGTAGCCTAGGCTACATGCTTGTTATTTGTGGAATCCACCAGGTAACCAAGGCTGTAGGCTAGTTGGCTAGCCTAATACATTTCATGGAATATTGCATGAATATTGGCCTCTATCTACTCTGACACCTCAGGGGTAAAACTAAAGAGCCGAGTCACTAATCCCTCTCTTGGAAGTTGAGGTGACAGTTATTTTCTCTTTTTTGCCATGCTCTCGAAACTAGAATTTTTTCCATAGGATTTCTGTGACAAAGGAATCCCCTTAAACGAATCTTTCGGATGACCTGTGAACAATTCACAGCGCTGGATTCCACTAAAGATTAGCACACACCTCTGCTGATTCAGCATAAAGTTGCTATGGAAACCGCTGACCTGCCAAATGGGGTTTTGGAGCGCACGAAGCCGCAGGCGGACACTCGGATCAGTCCTGCTTGAAGCAACCATCCAATGTTATAACATAAATCGTTTAGACTTTCGGATTGGTTGGATACTTAGATTGATCCTTACAATCAGACATAGCGCTCTAGCAAATGTACCTGATAGATTACACAATGGAAAAGCCTTCTGCTTCTGCGACACTCGGAAGCAACAAGGTGCATAGGATCACCCTTAAATGGATATTTCCAAAGGCATTACGGGGATCCGCAAAGGCATTACGGGTATCTCAATGTCATTTTCTTCTACGACAGTCAGGGGTTTCGCTCTGAGTCGTACACTAACTAGCCTACATCAACTAGACACCCCAAGTGCGTCGAAAAAAGGAAGGTCAGATCCAAATCTCGCATAGAGGCTACACAATCTATCCATATTTATCGAGATAGCTCAAGAAAGTAGGCCTAGCCTACTTGATGCACAAAGCAGCAATAAAAAAAGCTTCCATTACAGCTATTTAACCATTTATTTGCTTGTCATAAAAGTAGCGGCATTTCACGCAGGCTATGCTGCAAATATTTTAAATAACGGCAAATGTGTTTTTTTGAGTCTGTAACATGCAATTTCGCCTGCAATGACACCAAACATGGCTGCACGAGCAACAATAAAACACGCATTCCAGTCCAGACGATTGAACGTGGAGAGGGGGCGGGGATGCTGTCTCTTTAAATTGAATTAATGACCATGAGCTTCTCACGAGACAACTTTCGTTAGAGCGTATGGTGCCTTAATTGCAAAGCAATTTATTTTGCGTAATGTAGGGAAAAAAAACACAAAACACAAACACACGCGCAGACAACTAAAACGATGCTATTCACACAGTGTCGTAGGCTATTGCATCATTGCTTTGGCAAGATTTCGCTGTCATGCAACGTGGGTCAAATTAACGCAGTTCAACGTTAGTACTATTGCGCATTGACAGCTTTTGCCGTCTTTAGAATGAACTTTAGACGGAGTTGGCCTCTGGTAACGTTTACCCCATTCCCAGCCCCTTTCTTGACCAATCGTGTGAGTTTATAGCTACATATTAACCAAGAGGTGAGTTCAATAGTAGCCCAACGGTTATCCATCCATCGCGTTAAGAGTTACACGCGTTTCTTGACACATCAAGATCAAATGCAACCACACGAGAACTGGCAGAACAATGAAGCGGATGATGCAACAACGTATCCGTACACTACACTAAGGATTTTTTCGTTCAAATACAATTTCTGAGCATTTCGTCATATCAACTGGGCAAATGGAGGGTCCCTCCATCAAGGGTCCCTCCATTTGCTAGAAGTCCAGCCTTTAATATGTTCAGCACTGTTGCCACATAAAACAAACCGCATCAATGGGATTTCACCATGCGATAGTGCCTGCACCAGATGTTATAAACTAAAAAAAAAAAACGTAGCCTGTCTGTAGAACCATTTGACAGACTCCAGCTGTGCATATTCTATTTCAACCGCTGCTTGCCACATCCTCAATCCACTTGATGACAGCCAGCAGTCTGACGTCTGCTTTAGAGCGAGAAGGGTAATTAAAATAGACGAGAGAACAAATGCATATAAACCAACGAAAATATGAAGAGAAATCTAGTTACTTACATTGCTAAAAATCCTTGTCTATGACAATCACGGCAGCTCACAAGTGATCCCTCTAGCCCAAGGGAGCTTATTGGTACTTCTGACTGATAGGTGAAGCAAGCGTTAATAGGTTCAATATGGTGACTTCCTCTTAACCGAAGAAATAGTAGTCCAGTGTTGCTGCTGAGCTGTCATCGTCGTAAAATATCTGATAAAAAACAATATGATTTGCACATTTCGAGTATCAGCCTACTAACCAATAACTGCAATTTGACGCTAGGAGGAGTTGCTTATTATATGGATTCGAAGAACTAGAAATAACTGGATTCCACAATAGGGGACTTTTATTTTGTTACTATGTGGAACCGACTCCCCTGTTGTTGGGACAATTCACACCACTTTTGTGAGGGGTGACAGTGCTCAACCACTGTAAAAAAAATCAATAAGAACAGGACAATAATATATAACTCACACTTAATCCAATCATTTAATTTCACAGGATGGCTGAATTTCTTTTCAAAGTATATTTTGTGTCATTGTTCCTTTAGACTTTATACCGATGCCACTAATGATGTGTGGAGTTAATTTAGGTGAATTAATTACTCATCATAGTCTGTGCAACTTATACTTTTTAAAAGTGTTTGCATGGTCAGCATGGTCTTTCACACTGATCATAGTTCCTATATCATATATTTGTCTTAGTATGTATTCTGCCACCATGTCTGGGTTAACACTCAGCACCATGTGTTTTAACACACAGGGTTGGAGAAGGAGAAAAAGACAGAGATGTGTGTCTATAATGCGTTTTGTTTTACATCGCTGTTTTTAATGCAACTCAATTCCATGACTTACACATCCATCCTAACTGAATACAACACAGCAACAACAACTATGCATTTAGAAAAAACGTTGGAGACAAATAGCCTACTTTTGACCAGCCTGATGGCTCCAAATGTTTATCTGGGTGGTATCAGAGATTCAGTGATCACTCTTATTCTGGAACAAAGTTGCAATGGGGCCAATGTACAAGGACAGTCTGAGGACTACTGCACTGGACTAATACCCATATCTCCAGTGTGGAACAGAACACAGCTTATGACCAGGTCCTTATGAATCTACTATCTTGACAGGAGCAATCAAGTGTCATAAAAGTTCTATTTAGGGCCCGAGCACTTGAGGTGCAGGTTGTGGCCATATTATTCTGTAAAGATTATTATCAGTATTAGGGCCAGTACACAGGCGGGGCAACAAATGATGTTGTACTACTACAAATTACTCATTGAAATGTCACTCAACAACCGTAGGATGACATCAGAAAAATGTGCAGTAGTCTATTTTTTCCAGAGCTGTATTTGTGGTCTAGGGACTCCATAGCGCCCCCTTATGAGTTATGACAATGAGTGTTGTGATTGGCATAGAGTTTCCCCATTTTATAGTATGTTGGTCTCAAGGGGCCATGTCAACCCATCCCATAACCACTCGTTTGATGTAGTGCCTCTTAGTTAAAAATGAAAAAGCACAAATGAGGTGTTGTAATCGCAGGTATCTCTGGCTGAGAGGGTCAAAACTACACAAAATTGTTGGTGTAGGATCATTCTGACACCCTCTGAATGCATGCCAAGTTGCCAAGTGCATGCCACATTTTCTGTTTATGTGGAATTCCGTTCATGGGGGGCCATACAATAAATTAATTTATGTGTACATTTTAGTGACAACTGGCCTGTAAATGGCCGGACACAGTTTTCTGTGAATATCTCGAGAATCATAGGGCCTAGGATGACAACGTTTTTGTATGTTGGCCTCCAGGGGCCATGCCAACCCATCCCATATCCACTCATTTGATGTATAGCGCCAGCTAGTTAAAAATGAAAAAGCAAAAAACGAGGCATTGTAATCACACACACACACACACACTCACACACATAATTTTTAATAACACACACCTGCAGCTTCCTGCACACTCGCTGTTCCATTGTGTGTTTTCCGAATGCTAAGAAGAAGCCTTGCCTCATCTTTGTAGGATTTGACTCGGCAGGGCTCGTTCTACCAAGCACGAATCCTTGACTTTGAGAAACAGTTTCTGTCATAACTAACACACACTCACGCTCACACTCACTGCTGGCTTTGGGTGTTGGCATTTCTGAGAAAAACCAACACAAAATCTCATATGCAGGTTTATTCATGTATAACCTACGGCGATTTCCAGGTCCCATGTCAGTAAAAGTTTTCATGCAGGCAGGGTGTGGCATATGGATGGGGTAATGCCCTGCATGTCTGTCTGTTCTACCAAGCACGAAACCTTGACTTTAAAAAACAGCCATTGTTTCTGTCATAACTAACACACACACACACACACTCACACCAAGGGTGCCGTCACTTGTCTGAAAGTAGTATTGCCAATTTTTTTGCCAAATCTTTTGTCTTTCTGCGCTGGAAATGTCCTATGATTGTGAAGACAAATACTATATTGACACACATAGGCCTACCCAAAAGGGCCTATGTTTTTACTTAAAAATACAACTTTCTAAATGTTGCCCCAATATCTGGACTTATTTTTCTATAGCAATTTGAAACACAGGAGAGATGTTAAATTCCTTCACACAGCGGCCAATCTACAACCAAGCCTATTTACAGTCGAAACCAAAATCACTAACAAAAACATCACCAACAGAACAGCCTTCAAGTGCATTTCACTGGGGTTATCAAGCAGGCACCTTCCTTCATAGGTGTTTCATTGAATTAGGCCCACAACACTTCCAGAAGGCTCAGCAGTGGTGTCTGGTGTTCCAGACTCACCCCTCCACACTCGTGATGGGTCCTCTACCAACAAATCAACGAACCAAACCAGACAACACAAAATCATCAACAAAACAACCTCTGTGCGCAACAAATAGGCTTCACTGCTTATGCCCCGTTGATGCCTAATCGCCCAGAGAAAAGAATCAAACCAGGAACAAACAACATCACCACCAGAACAGCCATCAAGAGCATATCACTCAACCAACAACAACTGACAACGAACCAGCCAACACACAATCACCAACAAAGCAGTTTCTGTGCGCAACAAATAGGCTTCGCTAGCAAGTGTTTATAAGCAATGCATATATTTTTGTTCATATCATTATAGTTAGTATACACACAGGCACAGTAAAAGGGAATAACACACATAAACACTACACAGATGGACACACACACAAACACACAGACACTGGCACACAGAAATAAACACATAGGGACATAAAAGCACACACAAACGCAAAGGCACACATACAAACATGCACACACACACTCAAACATGCACACACAGACACACACACACACACACTCAAGCATGCACACACACACAAACGTGCACACACAGACTCAAGCACGCACACACTCAAACAAGCACACACACACAAACGTGCACACACAGACTCAAGCATGCACACACACACAAATATGCACACACAGACTCAAACATGCACACACACACAAACGTGCACACACAGACTCAAACATGCACACACAGACTCAAGCATGCACACACACACAAACGTGCACAAACAGACTCAAGCATGCACACACAGACTCAAGCATGCACACACAGAATCAAGCATGCACACACACACAAATGTGCACACACAGACTCAAACATGCACACAGACTCAAATGTGCACACAGACTCAAATGTGTACACACAGACTCAAGCGCACACACACAATCTGCACCAGTTAAAAATTGAACACACCAATATGATTTTCTTCAGTTTGGCTATATTTGACATTGTTTGTCAAAACTGAAGATCAAAACTATGAAGTAACATTTATGTAGTAAGCAAAAAAAGTTTTTGAGAACTTGTTGGCTGACTTTCTAAATGAAATGCCCTCCAGGTGACGGTCACATGAAGATGGTTATCAAGTCAATATACGTAAAGGTGGCTACATCTTACAGAATCTTAAACATAAGCTTACCTTTTTGTGTTTAGGCCTATGTAAGTTTTGATGTTCTCAGTATTGTTCTACACTGTAGGAAATAATTAAAACTAAATGTACCATAAATAAAAATATGACCGCCGCTCAGTCATGCACATTCTCTCCGCAAAAATAAATCACGCTTGTCAATTTGTCTCCATCTCCTACTCCGTCCCCTACTCTTGCAACTTTTGAGTATGTAAATGAGTGTGTTCATATGTGCGTTTGCTTTTGTGTATATGTGTGCTTCTGTGTGTGTGTATGTGTGTGTGTGTTCGCTTGTGAGTGTGGGTAATGGGGTGTGTGTGTGTGTGTGTATGTATGTCTGCCTGCCTGCATGTGTGTGTGTTTTTGTGTGTATGCGTGTGTGTGTTCGCTTGTGAGTGTGTGTGTGGGGGTAATGGGGTGTGTGTGTTTATGTGTGTGTGTTTACGTGTGTGTGTGTGTGCCTGCATGTGTGAGTTTTTATGTGTGTGTGTGTGTGTGTGGTGGGGAGCGGGTGTTTATATGTGTGTGTATGTGTGTGTGCGTGTGTTTGTGCGTGTGTGTGCGTGCGAGTCTATGCGTGCGTGCATGCCTGTGTGTGTATGCGTACATGTGTACTGTGTGTGTATGTGTGTGCGTATGTTTTTATGTGTGTGTGTTTGTGTATTTATGTGTGTGTGTGTGTGTGCCTGCATGTGTGTGCATGTATCTTTATGTGTGTGTGTGTGTGCATGTATCTTTATGTGTGTGTGTGTGTGTGCCTGTGCCTGCATGTGTGTGCATGTATCTTTATGTGTGTGTGTGTGTGTGTGCCTGCATGTGTGTGCATGTATCTTTATGTGCGTGTTTACGTGTGTTCATGAGAGAGTATGTGCGTGCGTAGTGTACAGTCACTATTATGTACACATATATTAATGTATTGATACGGAATTCCACGAAACTTGGCATGCATTCAGAGGGTGTCATACACTTCCATCCTACACTTCAAATTGTGTGCAGTTTTGAACATGTCAGCCAAAGATACCTGTGAAGCCTAATTTTTGCTTTTAACTACGCTGTTGACTGAGCTGACTGGTTCTGATTATTGGTCTGGTCATATAAGCTTGAAGAAGATGATGCCAATTTGATACATTACCTGATCTGTAAAAGCCTGCAAAAACACAGCATAGGTGTGTTAGTTAATTATGCATGATGTTTAAATCACAAATTCCTATTGACACATTCAGGAAACCTAGGTTATTATCTGCATACGCGAACAGTCTGTTGCAGCGCCACCACCAGGAAACTGGAAAGTAGGGCTTTCGATGTCAAAAACTTAGACAAATGTGACCAACACATCGTTTGTGAGTGCATTATTGGATAATGTGATGTCACGCTCGCTGCTATATTTTAACATGGTCAATGAGCTCCATCTAGTGGATACAGTTGGTAATACTTGAGTGTTAGGATGCGGTGCAGTTCACACAACCTATACTACACGTTTATGTCGAAAACATTAGGACTGACCAAGGTACTGTAAATAAAAGTATAGTCATTGGGATGTACCTGTTCAAAATAATTTGGGAAAATTCTCTGTGTGCATAACTTTAGCAAAACAGCAAACTTCTCGTTCAATCTGATTTTGTACAAAATGCTGGTTCCATACTTGCTCTCCTAAAAACATGTTTGGATGATCAAAACAGACTGTCATGAATGACCATCCATGACAGCTGTTACAGTAAATTGGGATGATTCAGATGGATACATTACTGTCATCCATCCTATTTTCCTATTGTATGCACAAGCATGACTTTTGTGTGACCAAATTAGTAAAATACATAATATGTGATGCGATCTCGGAAAACCCTTCACATGGTGCAGTTTTACCACCTTATGATTCTGATACCATCCTAGCAACATGCAAGATTCTGGGAGGATGGTATCCAGGATTTTGCTAGGGTACAGTGTCCAGAATGTTGCCAAGATGGTATCAGAATCATAAGTTGGAGAAATTTCACCATAGAGTTGAAACGGAGCAAAAATCAAGGATTTTTGAGCGCACCATGTAAAGGTTTTTCCCAGATAGCATCACATATATGTTTTCATGTTATGGCTCTGGGAGGGCATTTGAGCAGCAGTAGCAGCAACACTTTGGTGTATGAATCTGTGTTATCTGCATTTATTAGTATGTGTATAACCACCACATGGACACAGAAACAGATACTGCAGTACTCTGCTGAACATTATAGGCACAGACAAAGCATTTCATATGGAGTAACCCCAGTCTTTATTGAAGTGCTGAAGTCTCCCACACAGGCTTTAACAAAGAAATAAACAAATAATTTAGACATAGTCTTGGAATACCTATACAGCTGAATGGAATAGAAGCAGTGGGAGGAAGAGAGAGAGAGAGAGAGAGAGAGAGAGAGAGAGAACTGCAGCAACTTTATGCTGGTGTTAAATATAAAATAAAATGCATGATAATCCTGTTCTACAAAACATCATACAGTAATCAAAATAAAACTAACAAGTGTGAAAAAAAGAAACAGAAGTGTGTAACCTGGTCTATGTCCCCCCTCATTCACACAAATACTCTCTTGTTGTAAAAAACCTCAGAAAGCCATGCAAAAGAGATGCCACTTACTGACATGGCAAAGTAGTTTCTATTCAGCACGACATCCCAACGGTACTCAGACTGAAGCGTTTACTTATCTAAGTGTTTGTGAATATGAGTTCACAGAGCCCACCCCAACCCTTTACACCCGACAGTAAAAATCACAGAATAAAAACGTTTTCCTATCCAGCAGTGACCACCAGGTTTCATTGTCTTGACGGAACAAAAGCGACTTTGGAGTAAAATACAATGATCCGACCATGCAGAAGGGCAAATTTTCTCTTTTTTACTCTTGTGATCAACTTCCGTGGCAGCTTCTCTTGCAGATGTTTTTAATGAACATGGCACACACTTTGGTCCATGGAAGTATTTATTGAATATTAAATGTTGTTGGCCTTGTCCTAATGTAATTTCAGGGTGAACTGCATTGATGGCGAATACTTTTCTCAGCGCTCAGGATCTTTACAGGAAGTAGTCGGGGGTGCGACGAGTCACGTGCGGCTCCCCTCTCCGAGGAGCAGGATCAAACTGCAGGCTGAGAAGGCAAACAAAAGCAAAAATTACAATTAAAACTTAAAGCAAGGACAATGTCTGTGTTGTGCCTGAAGTTATTACAATGTTTTTAAGACTTCATACATATCATTATTTATTTTCAAATCTTAAACAGCTTGGCCCACTCCTGAATCAAGGCACAGTGCCTGAGAAACAGCTCTACTGATACATTATAACTGAAAATAATTCAGATGAATCACTGAGCTGCTACATTTGTAAAATGTGTGTTTTGTTCTTACTTTTGTTCGACCGAACATGCTAGAAAGGGGGTGAGAGGGTAAACTTACAAGGAATACTTAAGTGTGTCGTCCAGTTCCATGATAGCTGCCTGATTACCACAACGGTAACAATAATTTGGTGCGCTGAAAATCGTCACCACATTTCGTTCATGGCACCAGTTGTAGCCCTAGAGAAGGGAAAAAGAGAGAGGGACAGAGAGAGAGAGAGAGAGAGAGAGATTATTAGAACAATAGTCCTGTAACTCTGCTCCTGGTGATTGTATGTTCATCACCCTCCCACCGGTTCAAGCCCACTACTCACCTCCATGACCAGCTGGTGAGCCCTCGAGACCAGAGTCAGGCAGTTGGCATGGTTGAAAGTCTCCGAGATGTCCTGCCCAAACGTGTAGCCGGCACCACGGGGTGAAATTCCCCAGCCTCCGCGGTCATCTGGATCTGACCACAGCAGGTCACACATGGGACCCTAGATCAATGAACAGAGTTATCAAGATGGTGGAAAAAACTGAGTTTGAGAAAGAGGAAGAATCCCCCCCACATCCACACTCAGTCACACACACACACACACACCTCAAACACTCCATATGCTATCTCATGTGGCATACTATACGCTACCTCATGTGGCACCTCCTGAATGCGGTCGAGAGCTCTGATATGGTCCAGTGTGTCAATGGAGGGAGACAGTCCTCCGTGGAGGCAAAAAATCTACATCAACAGCATAGAGCGAGAGAGAGAGAGAGAGAGAGAGAGAGAGAGAGAGAGAGAGAGAGAGAGAGAGAGAGATTTAACGCTGAGGCTGGATTCACTCCTGGATTTTGTTTAACAGCGACCCAGATAGCTTTCCCATGCTTCTGGACCCAGATAGCTTTCCCATGCTTCTGGACCCAGATAGCGTTCCCATGCTTTTGGAAGGTTACAAGCATATCTGATTTTTTTCTTATTAGGCTACATATTGAACTACATATTGGATCACAGTAATACATCAGTTTGTGAATTCACACATCCCCATGTTTAACTTCACAAAATATATGCATGCAACACATATGAATGCACATGAACAATCCTATAGTTGAATATGAACACAGACCTAGTTTAGTGGAAAACCCAAGTAGTAAATAAACAAACACTCACCAATAATTAACCCCTCTTAGTATAGATTACTTATTAGTGTTTCCCATACATTGGACTAAATTGTGCTTAAATCTGGTTAGCATCATAACCATGCTGCGCTAATTTGTTAAAAACTGTTGCATTCAAGTTAATTCTGCAAACCTACCACCACAAATAGAATACAATTATGTGGGAAACACTGCTTATACATGCATATTTTTCAAACATCACACAGACAGCCATTCAACAAGTCATTAATAACTTTGAGATGTTCATAAGTTCAGTCTGAGGCTTACCTGTGTGTCAACCAACGCGGTGAGAGGCAGATAATCAAACAGGTCTGTGAAGTATTTCCAAACATTTGCGTTTCCGTACTTTCTCAAGCACTCGTCGTAGAAACCATACACCTGTGTGATCTGTCTGCTCTCATGATTCCCCCGAAGGATGGTAATTCTCTCTGGGTAGCGCACCTGATAAAAATAAATAAATAATAATAATAATAATAATAATAATGCATTATTAATGTGAAACCTTAAAGACAAAGAGTGGTCAAGCCACTGCATATTTGGAAGTGATTTCCACACAAGTCTCCCGTTGTTTAAGATCCTTTCATCACTATAGCAACAAGCCAAAACCACTAAAACACCCTGTGTGCAAAACAAAAAGGGGGAAAATTTATAATAATATGTGGAAAGAATCTTTTTCTGACTCTTTCTCTTTTCCTCATGCTGCAGTGTAGAGGGCCAGCGTCGGCTGAAGTCTTAGTGTTAGTTTTGGTTATGTGTTGCTCAGCCTGCATCCCTAAAAATAGACTGGGACACATTTCCAAGCATCCACTGGAAACATCTGGAACTATGCTTTTGACAAAAATATTGAACCCAGGAGAACTGAGGCGCGATCAAACAGAATTCTTTTCAGCCATATATAGCAGGCCATTGGCTCTGTAAAGGTTAGAATACATACCGACTGAGCAACAGTCATCATACACGAGCTGTTTTGAACTGCACGGTATGTTAATCTGGGATTATTCAAATTCCACCACACACAAATGTCCCCCTCTAGGTAAAGACTAAACAGTATCTAATGCAAATCTAATGTCACCACTAAACATGGCAAGCTTTTTTGAGGTGGGGAAGTTAGGTCAAACAAGCTGGAACCTACACCCAGGAATGCAATAAGACCAGACCCAAACTTAGGTGAATACCTTTACTGTGAAACAGCCTCCAGGTCAGAGAGCCACTGAATGTGCAACAACATATGGCTGAACTCTATGGAGGCACACAAAGGATTACAGGGGAACAAAATCACTGAGAGCCAGCCAAGTTTCACCTTGAGAGAAACAAGTAATGTCACTGTCTCCACGGAGTAGTAGCCTCTGTCCACATAGTCGCCCATGAACAGGTAGTTGGTGTCGGGCGACTTCCCTCCAATCTTGAACAACTCCATAAGGTCGTGGAACTGGCCATGGACGTCGCCGCAGACAGTGACGGGGCATCGTACCTCCTGTACATTGGACTCCTTTGTTAAAATCTCCTTAGCCTGTAAAACAAGGGGAGGAAGAATTTCGTGATGCCGCATTAGTGGGTTACCGGGTCAGCTCATTAATGCACACTTGTTACAAAAAATTCTCCAGCAGAACTGCTGACGCCCAGGGAACACTGCCAGTAAAGGGGGCACCTCACACCATTGATACATTCATAAAATATTACTAGGCCTAATTATTTTTCCACTTTTTCACCGAATAGTTGAGACACTACTTTGTCTAAGTGGGAAGTAATAAGAAATGTATTTAGAATTAAAAATAACAGCATATCTCAAATGGTACATGTCCAATATAAGCAATAAAAAAAACAAAATGATGGTGGATGAAATGATAGTTTTGTGGATTTTAAGACTGGAGAGGCCTGTGCATAGATTTTCCAATGCAAAATATGCTATTCTTTTGCAGTCCAGCGGGGTCGCACTGACTGCGCACATGAAATTATTTAAATTGCCGCGTTATATCATATTTGTCCTAGTGTAGCCTACAATACAGTCCATCTTTATCTTAGATATAGGTCTGTGACCTCTTTCTGACTGTCGTGACACCAAAATAGTCTAGACAATTGATTAAATATGCGATTCTCGGCACCAGTCGTCGGACGAGCTGCGCATTCAACAGAACTGACTGTAACACTTTACAAACAACGTTACATTGTTTCATGAATGCAACAGTTATTAAAAACTATGCATCTAAACACTAGGGTTTCGTAAAATTGGGTAACGTTGTGCTGGTCAGCAGCGGTTGCTAGCTGAACTTCCCAGTCAACAACCAATGGCTACATTCATGGCGGTGCTGACAGCCAATAATAATAGCAGTCGGTCACCGCCATCTTCGGATAGCCTACAAGCCCCTGGAAATAAGGTTGACGACAGGAGCTTGCAGGCGAAATGAGAAACGGGTTGAACTAGATTAGTGACCAACAGATTAAAATATGCGTAGTGACACTATCAGAAAATGCTTAAATTCTCACCTTTTCACACAGCATTTTGACCTGGTTTTCGGACAGCTGCTTGCACTCGTTCAGTTGTTCGATCCATTGATCCAGTTCTTTCGTGAATGTCTTCTCGTCCATGATGAGAAGTTCAACTGTACAGTAGGTTGCAGTTAACACGAACGACCACGAGCTTAGTAGCCTAAATTATTGAAATGACTAGTAGTCTAAATTACCTCACGTCATGCGTTTGCTAGTAGTCATTACGCGAGAATGAGTCCATCCAAATTAGTCCCACACATTTACCTTGCAATTGTCAAATGAAGCGTCATTTGTTTTATCTTCCGAAAACACGGTGGTAACTCAAATATCCGAGAGTAGGAATGAACAGTATTGATTTTGGATTGGCTAAAATGCACTAAGCCCTCAACCCAGACTCGTTTCCTTGCACACCAAAATCCGACCCGGCTATGTACAGTAGCTAGCGGTGTGGAATGTGTGATCAGGGAGGTTGACGTCATCTGTTCTGCATCACTGTCCAGAAACGCTACTTTAGTGCCACCTAGCGCATACAATTAAGCAATTTGTATCTGACAATGTGTTGTCCACAGATATCAGCCTGTGCTGATGGATAACATGTCATGTTGCACTGTGTGACAACCCAAAGCGTTTTCCTATGCATTTATCTATACATATTCATAACACAGCACACCCTGGCTTTTTATTGGGGGCCAAGCAGCGAAGCTGCGAGGCAACCCATAGTGATTCTACGTATTCTTATTATTATTATAACGAAACGCTAATTTGCCATTGAACCATACAGTAAAACGTCGGGATATTCGGCACATTGATTCGGTACAGTCATATCTTTAATTTATCAAAGTTTCAAGTCTGCACTTGAAGTGCTCTAGCGCCACCAACGTTTCAATTTTTTATTGCATCTATGCACTTAACGTTTGAACCGTACATCACATTTTGAACATTAAAGGAGAATTCCGGTGTGATATTGACCTAAAGTGTATTGAAACATGATACCGAGTGTGAACATATGTCTCATAGCCCATCTCGGCTTGTCCCCTGCACTCCAAAATCTGGCTAGTTAGCCGATGCTACCAACAGCTTTTTTTCAATAGTGGTGCTTGACATCAGGCTAGCCATGCAAATAAATCACTGTTTTACACCCATTTACGAGGCTCAATGTATCTCCACACTTCATTGGTAGACTTCTGAGGGCCCTGACATTTAAAAGCGAGACATTGAGAACTTTGAAAAAGCACTGGTAGTTTACTTACAAGGCGATTTATACAGACAGTATCTTCCACGAAGTTTAGCGTTTGCAGCCATCTTGAATTTAGTCACGATAAGTCGAGCAAAAGAGTAAGAATGAACAGGTATGATAAGGGATCAGATTCCAAAAATAATTCAGTGGAAATGCATGGATTCCAGTTTCAATTTATACTGTCTGTATAAATCGTCTTGTAAGTAAACTACCAGTGCTTTTTCAAAGTTCTCAATGTCTCGTTTTAAATGTCAGGGCCCTCGGAAGTCTACCAATGAAGTGTGGAGATACATTGAGCCTTGTAAATGGGTGTAAAACAGTGATTTATTTGCATGGCTAGCCCGATGCCCAAACACCACTATTGAAAAAAGCTGTTGGTAGCATCGGCTAACTAGCCAGATTTTTGGAGTGCAGGGGACAAGCCGAGATGGGCTATGAGACATACGTTCACACTCGGTATCATGTTTCTATACACTTTAGGTCAATATCACACCGAATTCTCCTTTAAGGTATATTTGGAATCCTTGGATGACACCAAACTCGACGCACCCCATGACGTCAATTTCCGCCATGTTGGATCTTCTGCCATATTGTATTTCATCAAAAACACTTAAAAGGCATCAAAGGTCATAAAGTTTGTCCGATTTTCACGAAATTTGACGCAGATGATCTTCAGACCATGACTCACAAATGCATTTGTGACCAATCAAGTGAAGGAAGTGGAGTGATTTCCGCAAGGCTTTCGCGTATCAACACCAAACTTAGTACAGGGTGTCAGGACGCAATTAGGAGGAGGCTCAATAAATTTGATGGCTTTTGACCTATAGGTGGCGCTATAATCACAGGAAGTGGGCTCATATTTCAGCAATGCTTTCACATATTGAAACCAAACTTAGTATATGGACTTGGAACCTCATCCTGAGGACAGACAATAATTTTAGCAACCTTTGACCACTAGGGGTGCTATAATTTGCAACACTTTCTCGTATCAACACCAAACTTGGTATGTGGACTCGTGACTACAACCTTAAGACGCACAAAACATTTGGTGACTTTTGACCACTAGGGGTGCAATAATTATCAACACTTTCTCGTATCGACACCAAACTTGGTATGTGGACTCGTGACTACAACCTGACTACGCACAATACATTTGGTGAGGTTTGAGGTATGCATATGTGTGGGGGGTTATTGGGGTGTGTGGGAGAGGAGGTTTATCTGTGTATATGTGTGTGTATGGGACAGGGGGTTAATTGGGTGTTTGTATAATGTAACAACATTGGGTTGCCATGACAACTCCTTCTCAACTGCTTGGCCCCCACATTGCTGCTTGCAGCTATATTTTATTTTGTTTTTGCAACAGATTTGTCTCTTGATAAAATAGTTCAAAATGATGGAAAGCCTCTGTGACCCAGAAGAGTTTTGTTTGGTGAATGTTCTGGCCTGACTGCAGTCTGTGGGGAAGACGTATGTTTATCTGTCCATCACGACCCTATCTCATCAAAATTAATTTGAAGATGATAACCACAAGTAGTCGCCATAAAAAAGACCCCCAATATAATGGTTCATACATCTCTCTGAGTCTTATTTTGCTGTCCTTCCGTTTCATTGAGGCCTCCTGTATCTCTGTTTAAGTTGGTGGATGTTGGCTCTTGGAAAAGGGTTAAGAAGGACGTTCTGAGCAGCTTACTGAGTTTGACCAGAGGGGTATTCCAAGTACGTGGTTTAATGATAAACCTAGGTAAGTTAACTCAGAGTAAGTGGTAAACCTCCTACAACAAGAGCCCTATGGTATTGTTTTGTTAGGAGAATGAAGCCATACAGCTCTTCTATTAGGAGGTTTACCACCTACTCTGAGTTAACTAACCCAGGTTTGTCACTAAACCACATACTTGGAATACCCACCAGATGGCTAGACTGTATGGCAGCCCCATCACACTTTGTTTAGTTTGTTCTGGACATTTTGCAATCTGATTTGTCTAAGTAAGATGTCAATATAGTAAAAACATGATTTGATTACCTTTCAAAGGCAAAATGTGTGGCCCTTGATATCAAATAGCAAGTTCACCTGTAATCAATGGATGAAGAAACCATGAAAACCTCTAAATATTCGATTCATTTCAACACATTGTTTCTTACCACCAAATCACCCATTAAAACATTGCTATGATTACAGTGATATGGTCCCATTCTTAGTCATTCTTAGTCATTCTAGGTGTAAGGTAAGTTTTTTTTTTTTTTTTTTTTTTTTATGTCCAAAGCCGCTTACAACAACATCAATAAACATTGCATTAATATTGAAACAAACAGTCTTAAAGTAGTCATACCACATAGATAAACAAACAAACAAATCAATCAATCAATCAATCAATCAATCAATCAATCAATCAATCAGTCAATCAGTCAGTCAGTCAGTCAGTCAGTAAGTAAGTAGTAAGTAAGTAAGTAAGTTAGTGGGGCATGAATTTAAATGTTGGGCAAAGTGTAAAGTCAATCTATGGCAAAGTCTCGTGCATGAACTAACATAATCATGTGGCGTGAGACAGCTTTTAGCTGACCCACCACTGTTTGTGATTAAGATCTTTCTCATGGTATTAAATTTGCAAATAAATGTTGAATTGTTATTAAGCAAACTTTAGTTAGACTTTGCCCAACATTTAAATGATGGCCCTTGGAATAAATAAAATGTGGTGTCAAATCCACATTAAATAATACAACATCAAAAGAAGTCCGCACACTGTGGATGTATACTGCAGATGATGGCTTTAATGCACTCCGGAGCATTAGTTAGTGAAGCAAGCTAAGCTAAGCAAAGTAAGAAAGTGAGCAGTGAGCAAAGTGAGCTCAGTAAGCTAGCATCCTCTGGCTGTTGTCCAGCCTTTATACCCCTTCAAGTCATCCCAGACAAGACACTCTTTGTTTACAGATAACTGACCAAGTAATGGTACTTCACCTTTGCCCTCTCATCCTGTTATTCCCCCATTCTTTAGGTTTTGATCACATTTCCTGGCGCCAAACCTTATTGATGACCCTGTCAGCCATCTGCTCTTTCCCTTAAACCAGTCTTCCTTTCCCACACACTGAACATACTACAGACTTCAGTTTCACAAAACAATGATATTACACAGAATAAAGATACTACATAAAAGATATATAAACTAAAGGATATATGTCAATAAAAGTCACGACAAAACAAACAGAATAAAAACAATAACCACAAACAAATACAAACTACAACTCTGTAAGAATTAATTATTAGATATAATGTAAACAGATAAGTCTTTAATATTTTTTGAAGATCACAAAACAAGTAGGGATCTTTGTTGCTTGGTCAAATTAATCTGACCTGAGAGTTTTTGTACAGTAGGTGGCGGTATGCATCTAACACGTTAAGTTGCTAATCACTTGTAGAATAGAAGAAGTTATAGATGTCTTATTAAATTGATTTCAGCACAGCTGACAGACCTCTAGTGTCTGCTAAGCCTTTGATAATCTCAGCTAAAATGGCAACCCAGGTAAGACAAACGCAGATTTGTTTTTGCGTCTGCGTTGCGTTGCTTGTGTTTTTGTTTTTTTAATTGTGGCTCAAAAAGGGTAGTTGCCCTAGCCTGACGAGCTAGCCTGACATAGCCTAATCATACTCTTCTAGTCAGAATATGAGTCTGATACTGCTGCTTTCATTTCTCAACATATTCTCTCTGATTTGAGAATATCTCTTAAAGATGTACTGTTTGGCTTCTCTTCATACCCGACATCCAAATCCAACAAATTCTATATTATCAATCTACTTTTAATACTAGCCAAAGCACATATTCACAAAATAAAATGTTCTAGTTCCAAACCGAGAATCCAGGCAATACATCAAGACCATCTTATTCTCTAAAAACGGCACAGCCCTCAAACCCTCGATCTATGTAGGCCCTATATTATTTAACATATTTCTTTCCTAACTATATGATTTATAAGTATTGTCTATTGTATGCTGTACCCCCTGGTAATGTTTGTAATGTTTGTTTATGTTCATGCATTGTTACCATACTGTACACATTTAATTAACTGTATTTTATATCATTTGTACCACTTTGTATTATAAAAAATAAAAAAAGAGTCTGATACTGCTCCATTGGGACGTAATTATGGGGCGTGTTTCAACCGATACAGGGGGGAATGCCTCTGCACTCAATTGGATAGACCTATAACCAATCAGAGCAACAAAATAGCTTACCGTGAGGTGTAGGAAGAAAACACACGAACCATTCTTCTTCTCCTATATCCCCTCCGTTTTAAAAGATAATTCTGTTGAACAGGGATATGCTACAAACATGTTAAACATCTGGGAAAGGCTGTCGCAAATCCCTTGAACAGGTGGTTTCAAACAAAGGAGGGAACATGTCGCAATGCAACAGAGCTGTTTTCCCTTGATGAAAGTGAAACCATGAGTTTTCCCACATCTCAACTTTGGGCAAAGTTTTCAGAAATAATCGTTTTCAGTGATACAACCTCATTAAATAAAATGAATTTTCCATATGGGGTCTTAAAAGCCATGTATCATTCATGTAGCCACAGCATTTTTGTTTCAAACATAAGCCTAATCAAAGCGTGCTCAGATGACGTGATAGACTGTTGCTCACCTGTCATCATTGTAAAGCCTGATTTGATTGGTCCTCCAGATATAGGGCGCGCATACTTCCACCACAATGGAACAATGCCAGACCGAACTTCCCGACCTCAAATGTTGTGGGCGGGACTAAGTTCGGAATGGCACCCAGGCTACTGACGAGCCAGACCCACATTAAAATGTAATTTGCTGCCGCTAGGGTGCGTCTAGATTTCTAGGATATAGTTGCCCACCATTGCAGACATAGGCTGCTAAACATTGCAGCAGTGACTTGTTAAGTGATGTTTGATCATTTTTTTATATACATAAAATAGTAATGTAAAGTTCCAACATTATGCTTGTTGTAGCATTTCACTCCTTTGCCATCAATTAGAAATCAGTACGGTCATACTACATGTCATCAGTAGGCTAGACTCGATCCCAATTTGTTTAATATAAACTAGATGTACCACAAAGCGGTACACAATATGACCGCCGCTCAGTCCTGTACATTCTCTCCACAATAATAAATCATGTTTAGTCAATTTGTCTCCATCTCCTACTCTTGCAACTTTTGTGTTTGTAAATGAGTGTGTGCATGTGTGCGTTTGCTTTTGTGTATACGTGTGCTTCTCTGTGTTTGAGTTTTCACTTGTGAGTGTGTGTGTGGGGGTAATGGTGTGTGTGTGTGTGTGTGTGTGTGTGTGTGTGTGTGTGTGTGTGTTGCCTGCTTGTCTGCATGTGTGTATTTTTATGTGTGTTTGTGTGTGCATGTATGTGTGTGTGTGTGTGTGGTTGTGTTTGTGTGTGCATGCGTGTGTGTACCTGTTTGTGTTTATGTGTGTGCGTGCCTGTGTGTGTGCGTATGCCTGCATGTCTACTGTGTGTGTATGTGTGAGCGTGTGTCTTTATGTGTGTGTGTGTGTGTGTGTTTATGCATGTGTGTTTATGTGTGTGTGCATTTATGTGTGTGTATGTGTGTGTTTGTGCCTGCATGTGTGTTCATGTATCTTTATGTGTGTGTGTGTGTGTGTGTGTGTGTGTGTGTGTGCACGTGTAGTGTACAGTCACTTAATGTACACTTATTTTCATTTATTTATTGTATGGTCACCCATGAACACAATTCCACGAAACGTGGCATGCATTCAAAGGGTGTCATTACATTAGATGAGTGGATATGGGATGTGTTGACATGGCCCCTGGAGGCCAACATACCAAACCACTCTGTTGCCATTTTATTGTCAATGTGGAGTATGCTTGAGTGCTTAAGCTTTAAACGTCCTGGCAGAAAATGTTCACCTTGCAATGGCCCCAGAGGTCATTGCTACCTTTGGAAAAATGATGAACGTCCACCACAGAGAAGTCACATAATCTGTCACTACGACCCAGGTAATGGTTGACCCCTGTGGCTGTTTATAGACCCTTTCAAGACAGTTCCATTATCAGCATCATAGCTGGCCCCACAAGACTTCCTTTTTAACATTCCATATGTTATCTTAATGCAGAGGAAGTAGATTGGGGCCCAAATAGAACGTTCATACATTGTTTTTGTTTTTATTGTTGAAAGGGTCAATATTCACAGCACACTCAGACATATATTATAATTAGAGACACACATGATTAATCTGTGATCAATAAATCACCTGTTTTAGGATTGATACTTGAGATTTATGCATTGCAACTAGTTGTGCATGATGGTGCATGTATGATTAATACACCTTTTGTGAGTGTGCTGTATACCATTGTTGTCCATGTTTTTGTATTTGATTTTACACAAAATGGTACATTTTGCAGTATCAATCAAACATGGACACATTATCAATCAAAAACAGCATTTTACATGATCAGAAAAGGTTCACAGATACAAAAAGTAATATTTGTAGTGCTTTTTAGCATGTACGCCATTGGCATGTAAAAGCAAAAATACTTGTAAGCTATTCCCTGCTGAGTCAAATCAGAATCAGAATCAGTTTTATGCATTGCTCTGTTACGCAGTCCCCGAAGGACCTCGGTGGGGATCTTTTTTTTTTAGAGGTGGAAGTGTATTTTTAGAGCTCCTTTTGTGTTCCCTCGCAATCGTTTTTTGTTCCCTCACAATAACTTTTGCATACCTTCGCAATAGTTTTGCACTCCCTCGAAAAATCAAAAAGTATTGTGAGGGAACGCAAAACTGATTGCAAGAGAACGCAAACGGATTACGAGTAAACACAATAGAAGCGGTACAAAAGATGAAGATCACCCAGTCCTGCCCATTCTCTCCGCAATAATAACAACACAAGATGAAGTACAAAAGATGAAGATCACCCAGTCCTGCCCATTCTCTCCACAATAATAAATCACGCTTGTCAATTTATGTCCATCTCCTACTCCTTCCCCTACTTTTGTGTGTAAATGAGTGTGTGTTTGTTTTTGTGTTTGTGTGTGTGTGTGGGTTTGCTTGTGTGTGTGTGGGGGGGGGGTAATGGTATGTGTGTGTGTGTATGCGTGTGCCTGCTTACCTGCATGTGTGTGTGTTTTTATGTGTGTGCGCGTGTGGGTTATGTGTGTGTGCCTCTGTGTGTGAGTGTGTGTGTGTGTTTATGTGTGAGTGTGTGCGTGCCTGTGTGTGTGTGCGTGCGTGCGAGTGTGTTTGTGAGCCTACATGTGTGCTGTGTGTGTGCGTGTGTATGCATGTGTGTGTGTTTATGTGTGTGTGCGTATAGTATGTGTGCGTGTGCATGTAGCTGATATGGCCCCCCATGTATGGAATTCCATGAAACTTGGCATGCATTCAGAGGGTGTCATACTGATCCTACACTTCAAATTCTGTGCAGTTTTGTCAGCTAAAGATACTTGCGATTATTATGCCTCGTTTTTTGCCTTTTCATTTTTAACTAGGTGGCACTTTACCTCAAAGGATTGTATATAGGATGTGTTGATATGGCCCCTGGAGACCAACATACAAAAATACGACACGCCAGCAGAGGGGTCTTGTTTTGTCCTGTAGGGAATTATTTTCCGATAATGACCGGCGTTTTATATACATTATCCCGCTTATTACACGGCTACTTGCTAAAACGAAAAATTAAACTCCACATGATATGACTTTACATTTAGGCTATTTGTTACCGTTTTGTCGTGGCTTTTGCTGAGAAACAAATAGTTAGCAACACACGCTGCACTTTAATCAAACATTCTTTAGAACACAGCTGATCAACCGTCTGCTTTCACATTTAAATAAAGTTTTAATTAGACTGCTTTTGAGCTCCTTTGAAGGCTTTGTTGGCTGAGGGGTTTCTGGTCTTGTTTCATGCCATATTGGGATATTTGTTGTTAGAGAAATGTACTGAGACAGGCATTACTGTGTTACCTTCATTTTTCCATCCTAGCCCCTGCAAGACCAGTCTCGCTGAGCTGAAGGTTGCCCTTAATGGGTTCCTACAACAGGGAGAGACTAAGTTGGAGACTAAGATGCAGTATCAGCTTTTCATTCACTGATAGATAGGCCTACATGACTGCATCACCACCAGTGATAGATTGATAGCCCCAATATATAAGGGATGGTGTCCTACACCAGTGGTTCTCAAAGTGGGGTCCGGGGATGGGGTCTTGAAAACTTAACTTGAAAAACTTCACTCAGGTCTTGAAAAACAGTATGCTGCTTATCTTCATGGGGCAGCCGTGGCCTTACTGGTTAGCACTTCGGACCTGTAACTGGAGGGTTGCCGGTTCGAATCCCGACCAGTAGGCACGGCTGAAGTGCCCTTGAGCAAGGCACCTAACCCCTCACTGCTCCCCGAGCGCCACTGTTGATGCAGGCAGCTCACTGCGCCGGGATTAGTGTGTGCTTCACCTCACTGTGTGCTGTGTGTGTTTCACTAATTCACAGATTGGTGAGACCAAATTTCCCTCACGGGATCAAAAGAGTATATACTTATACTTATACTCTTGGCTTATTTATCATGCAGCTATAGCTAATGTGTAGAAATGTTGGGGCAGTCCATGTCGTCAAGTGATGCAAAATCCAAAATTGACAAAAGACCAAATTACACACCAGCCAGAAAACACGGAATAGTGGACCTGGCCACAACTTCAGAGAAAACAAATGGGATGCTTAATTGTTAGGGTTATGAGGTCCTTGGAAAATGTTCTCTCCCAAAAGGGGTCCTTGGAACCAAAACAGTTGAGAACCTCTGTCCTAGACAGACACTGAAAAATGTTAACAGAACATACTGATACTCGTTGGTGTCAATCACCTCAATTGTTTTGTCAGACTGTGTTTTCATCTTTTCATGATCCCAGAAATTCTGTAATGTAATGATCTAAACTACTCTAGAATGATGTAGTACGTTCTGGAGGCATATGAAGCCATATCTGAGTAAAAATATACGTAATCATTACAGTGGTGGACATTGAAACTTAATATACTTAATCATGACAGTGGTGGACATTGAAACTTTTTTCGTATCATAACATGACATTCTTGTCTTATTTGTCAGCCGGAGCCAATGATCTTGGGAGGAATGACTGTTAGCATTGGTGACAAGTATGTGGACATATTGACAAAGATTAAAAAAATTAAATGTGTTGTAAAGGCTGGGGAGGAATGGGTTGACTGCAAGCATCATATTGTTAAAGTGCTTCATAACAGTGCGATAAATACACAATTTATTTACAAGACCTCTGTACAGTTCTAAAGTAGCCTAGTCTCATTTGAACCTCAAGAGTTATGTCTTGAAGTAGGCTATGTAGCAAATACCAAAACCAGGATCCCATTCTGAAATTCTAAGAAGAGGGTAAAAAGACTGATCCTTTTTTTCTTTTTCTGTGTAGCCCACATAGGCATACCAGTAGAACGCCTGATTTTCTATACCAATATATATATATATATATGGTATTAGGTCTATATTTACAACTGGCATAGGGCTACCTTTGACAAATATTAAATGTTTATTAAATATATCAAATATTAAATGTTTATTCAAATATCTTAAATAATTTAGGAGATAAAGCATTCCATGTGATTTGCTTATTACCTAGCCTCAAGAATATCAAGATATCTGAAGTGTCTTTGTCTGAATGGCGATACATGGCATTTTATTGTCCACAGAAGCCGATTACGTTTTCACTGGGCACCTAATCAAGAACAGACGAATTTCCTTGTAGAAACTGGCGCATGCGCGCGGACTCATCGTACAATATCACATTTTTTTTTACGAAAATGGCTGCCTCTCAGATTTAAACCTCACTGCTACAGCAAAAAAATATCCACTATATAAACCATACGAAGAGCAATCGGTTGTCGGAAAGCATTTTGGAGGTCTAAGGATGTCGTAATGCAGGCATAAATAAGACTATGCTTTGGTTTCAAGGATGGAAGATATATCTGTTTCATATTTAACCCGTTGCATTCCATGATCCTATCTGCGTACCGTTGAGGTAAAGTAACGTTAATGTCTTTTTTTTTGCAATTATATCTAAAGAAATGCACTATTGTTTGCATACATTTAGGATGTTTTGTATATTAAAAAATATGTTCCTAGTTTGGACAAGCTGTGTTGGATGTAAATTGGCCGTGTGCATCATGGTGTAACAAAACACTTCCACTAACCGACATTACAATGCATTGGCATTAGGCAATACACGCCTCTGTCTTTAGCTCAGCTGAAAGTAGCGCTCTTATTTTTGAAAATACAAATGCAGAGAGATTTGGGGAATAATGATAGATATGGCAGCGGTCAACAACTGTACAGAGTCTGCCATTCGAACATGATTCCGACCGCACCAGCAGCCATTAACTTCATACTGTAGACCCAGCTGCGGTTTCTCCAATACATTTCTACAGTGTTAGAGAAGACATAGCATGCCAGTAAGGAAACGGCCATGATCAACGTGTTCAATGCTGGTTAAATTTAGTTAAGTGTTATGTTAATTTAATGTGCCCTGTCGGAAGGGGGAAGTGATGTCAGAATAGTGGCATGCATAGGCGCCAAAGTAAAGTCCCTTGCACTACACTAGCCTAATGAATGAGCTGCTATTTCACAAGCACATTTGACTAACAGTTGTCAGCAATATACATGTTGCATGTAATACTCATTCAGTTCTATATTTCACTTGTGCCACTGTAGAAAATGATGCACCAAGTTGCCAACAACAACAATGACTATGGTCTGGGGGGGCTGTCTGAGGAGGGCCAGCACTCTGCCAGCCATTTCGAACTGTGCAGCTCACAGACCAAACAGTTCTACCCTTCAGTCCCACCGCCCTCGGCCGCCCTGCAGTTGCCCCTCAGCAGCCTGCCCCCAATGCCCCAGAGTATGCTCAAGCCCATGTCATGCCAAATGCAGGATAACCCCAACGACTTCCACCCGCAGTCGGTAAGGATGAGGAGCAGCAACGAGGCACCAGAGGGATCCAAGAAGAAGAAGGGCCTGGGTAAGTCTGGCCGGCGGGGGAGGCCCTCGGGCACCACCAAGTCCGCAGGCTACCGCACGAGCACCGGGCGACCGCCAGGCACGACCAGGGCGGCCGGCTTCAAGACCAGCCCGGGGAGGCCGCTCGGCACCACCAAAGCCGCAGGCTACAAGGTCAGCCCGGGACGCCCCCCCGGAAGTATTAAGACACTGGCCCGGCTCAATAAACTAGAGTATGGTACGAGCAATGGCGCACCTTTCCCCTACGCCATGATGCAGAAGAGAGCACTGAGCGAGGCCGCTGTCAAAGAGAAAGACAATAACGACCAGAGATGTGCACAGGTCTTTGAGCTCGAGTCTGGGTCGAGTTTGAAGACCCTGAGCTCGAGTCCGAGTCAAGTGTCGAGCCTCTGAGAGATGAGTCTGAGTTGAGTCTTAAGTGTTTGATAGCAAAGCCTGAGTTGAGTCTTGAAGTTTTTTTCTATTTATTCAGAACGAGGGAAGGATAGAGAAGGAGGAGGAGAGGGAGGGGGTCAGTGGGAGCACATGGCCAAGTGCTGGGGTTGACGGTGTCTTTCAGATACTTGTACATCCAAAATGTGCGGAGTCGGAAAGGACTGCTTTTTGATACCTACACTAACACTATGTATGCCTCATTGTAATATCATTACGGTCCTTTTGTCTCTCCTTATCCAAAGAACATAACCATGCCCTATTATCTCAACATGTATGTTTTATTGCTGTACAAATGTGCATGATGGTAGCCTTGTCAAATGAATTCACTTTTTCAGTACATGATAATGGTAAGTAATTTCAGTTCACTTGATGTCATACCAGATGACTGAAATGGGATGGATGCATTCATGCTATTCTCCTTTTGTTAAGTCAGCCCACAGTATGCCTGCATACACCGTGCTGTCCTCACTCTTATCCACTCCCTGAGGTACAGGTGATCCAGCCATCATGAGCTTCTGCAAGTCACAAGTTGCATTTGAATTGAACAAAAAAACATTGACATATATTAATCTCTTCTTTTGTGTGTTTGTGACAGTGTTGTTTTGTGATGTCCTTATATTACCCTATGCTTTATATTGATTTGTATACAACCGTGGTTTGTTCTTAGTTGAGGATTTTATTCCTGAGGAGGAAGATGCAATTTTTGAAATAATGAACATATATTGGGTTGAAAGCAAAGATGGATGTTGAACAATGTTGTATTTCCAATAGTATGTAAATATGAATGTTTTGTCTAAGTTATACTTTGTGATTTGGTCTCTGCAGTGTACTTTCAATCTACAGTTGATCAAACCCGGTATGGCAAATGTGTGACTTCACTCTTGGTTCATTCTCTTTTTTATCTTATGATCAAACTGCTAAATGTGTCATGACACAAATACATATGAATAGCCAATAATAAATATCACTCAAATAATCTAACCTGTATGGACAAGTTTACATGTGTTATTTTATTTCCACTCTCTTTTTATGCTTTAATGAAATTATTTAAATATAAGGGCTTTTGATTCGCCCATATTCAGTGGCCATTCTTTGGATGTACTGTAAAATAGCATCCATATAATAAAACATTTCACAATTATTTGATATGCATATGGTAATTAACGTTAGCAATCTACAGTACAATCGAAATGGCAGAGTATTCAGAACATCTCCATAATAATGAAGGTGTAGACTCTATAACGCAGCTTGAAGAGGGCAGCCTGTGATACCTGTTTTTACTGAGCCGGCCTGTCAGGAGAGGGAAATTACAGCAAACGACCACAAGAATTCTGTCTGAAATGCTGACCAATTCGAGGTAATTTCGTAACAGCACTCATTTACAGACAAGGCCTGCAGAAAAAACTGATATGATATTCGTTCGCCGTCGACCTATATTGTGCGATAATGTGCTTTCATAGAAGAAAGGCCTACGTCCGCAGGTTTGGACTAGTTCATGGGGGTTATTCCTATTAGGGTCGATCGAAAATAAGAAAAAAACATTATTTGCTGCTTATGACAAGTTTATATGAGCTCATGTGTTTATTTCTAAGTTGGTTGATTTATTTTTACGACAGGCCCTATGTAATAGTTCGCTATATAATTTTCGAGGATGAGATGTCCTCTTTATGTTTAAGGGATTGATGCTATTTCCTGTTAGGCTACACGCTTCCCCCTAGTGAAACAAGTCCCTTTTAAACGTTCTAACCTTCCAAACAAAGGATCGTGCCTGATTCAAAGTGTGGCTTTTGTAGTTAGGTTTGCACACAAAAAAGATACGATCAATTCGTTTAAATCAACAAAGACACTCGGTTTTATTTTTATTTTGCCAGTGTTGACATGCAGTTCACATGATTTGAGCATGTCGTGGCCTGTAAATGGAGACCGGTTAATGTATTCCATTTACAGTCCGATTTTAACAGCACGCACTTCAAAAATATTACATAGCCTACATCAGACCATGTTCCATGATTCATTTGGTTTAGAATGTCAGATAAGAGTATGTGTTCAAACTTGAGTTTTTTTTATTTCATAGCGTGCACGGATGCCTAAAATGGAGGAAGTTACGCCTTTGTTAGGGTAAGGAAACAAATGGCGTTATGGTTAACTGCAGTGGGGCAGAGTAGGCTAATGCCGCTCTTATAATTTGCGAATTGCTCTGCTAGGTCATGCACAAATGTTTTTGTAGCAACAGAAGAAACAGCAATCGTGTTTTCCCTTCACATATAATTTACGCTATACCTGAGTTTCTGCCGGGGCATAAGGCTGTTAAGTACCCCAATGTGCACACAGACTGGGGGTTGGGTGGCTGTGCCGATTGGTCGTTCACCAGCACAGTCAGTCAGGGCTTGTTTTAACATAACCAGGGGCATTCGGCAGCAAGCAAACAATCATGTATTCAAAATGAATCTGGGGCTGATTGAAGCTTGCGTGAAGGACATGTACTTTTGCAACATATAGACACTTCGCTGAAATGAGAGACATTTCGAGAATTTTGTCACAGGATGATTTTTTTTATTTTTGAAGGGACCGCCGCCGATGAGGCGATAGAGGGGAAAGAATGAGTGCTGAGCCTGGGCCTACTAGAGTTGGTACTGGGATTTTGCAGATCCGCTTTCACAAATTGAAAAAAACTAACGCTACATATCGTAATTTGAAATGCTCTCGAGTGGTTTTGTTGTGACCGACCCTTAAATGGTAAGATTCCGGCGACTTTTTATATTCTAGTGGTATTAGCTGTATTTCCTATCGTCCTTTCATATAGGGGTGACTAGCGAGCTGTCGGTTTGTCTGCATATGGGAACTAGCAGCAGCTTTAGTGTTGATGGCACGGTGTAGCTTGAAGACTCAAGCTCACTGTTTAGATCATTGATATTTTAAGAGCCATCGACAGGTGAACAATTGTTACGGAAATATGTTACACGTCAAGGCGATGTTTATACTGCATGGAATCGCTGCACGACGGTATTTTTAGGTAAATCTGTCTGCCACACTGTCTTGACGGCCTGGCCAGAGGTTGCCAGTCCATGTCGGCTAATTAGGCTACGCCTGAGCACGGTCGGGGCTGGTTTTGGTCGAAAACGTTTCTTTGTCAACCTATTTCTGACAAATCGTGTATTTCTAAGTGTCACAAAGGGGTTTGAAGCCATTTACCGCAGGTAGCACGCCATAACAGAAGTAGCAAAGGCTGTTTTGTTAATTATCTGAAACATCTACACAGGCTCTCTAAGTATTGTGTCTTTATTATCGTATCAATCTTCTTGCAGTTCTGGATCTAACCCTAGGTCACAATTGAATGAGCCAGTTCTAAGTCTGCAAGTTATTCTCTCTCTCTCTCTCTCTGTTATAATAGGATGGAGTCATGACAACATGAATAAATCCTGTAAAGTGGCAGTGAGGGATGGCTCTCCCTGTCATTCCACCTCGCAGGAACTCCATACCTCGGGTGGACCCTTCAAGAGTGGAGCAGGCCGCTCACCTGCTCGGCTGTCGAAGACGGCCTTCAAGCAGACATCACAGTATCCATACAATCAGCAGAAAAACCCTTCCTCCTGCTACAGTCCTCTGAGACGCCTACAGGACCTCACAACCATGGTGAACAGACCTGACCTGAGTTTGCAGGAAAAGGACTTCCATGGCCGCAATCACTTGCACAGGCACAGTCCCTTGGGTGCCACTGACTTTGGGAGCGGACTCGTTCACACACCACTGTCTCCCAGTAATAGTGATACAAACCCACGGGAGTTGGATAAGAATGGTTTTTCACCTCTAAGCTCAGACAGCTTGGAACACTCTCCCCCTATTCCAAACGGCTACTTGCATTTCGAGTCTACCTTATTTGACAGCAAGGATGAAGACGACGACGACGACGACGAAGATGATGATGATGATTATGAGCAAAGCAACGGTGAAGTAAGCGTGGTGTCGCTGTCCAACAAGTGTAAAAAAAGAGACTTCCCTGAAGTGTGCTATAGCTCAAGCACATACAAGCACGAACCTGTTGTGTCCAGTCTGGTCCCTAAAAACATACCTGATCCGGATCCTGCTATAATGTCCCATGGCCTTGATGACGTCAACATGGTGGATTTGGACAGTATGGATGAGTTCTCTGACAGTGACTGTGACCTGCCCAGTACGGAGAACATGGCTTCGTTAGGTTACGGGTTCTCGCCCAATGGTTCCTATTCAAACGTAAGCCATTTATTAATTTACTTTTGTAAATTAAATCTTGTAAATCTTGCTCATACTGCCAACCTTGTTTATTTTTAGCACATCAGTAACAAAACAAAACAAAGAAACAAAGGGCTCATCTTTCCCACCTCTTGATGTTCACATTGTTTTTTCCTCAATTCAATTAGAAAAACAATAATGCTTGTAGTGTTTAGTTTTACTGGTCGTATGCATTTTGTTTGTTTATTTTAGTCAAGTAGTCCGAAGAAGAAGCCGCTGCCTGGCATAAAGTATGCAGAGGGTGATGTTGTTTGGGCCAAGTTCAACCGGAGACCCTGGTGGCCCTGCCAAGTAACCTGTGACTCACCAAATGGAATCCACACACGAATGAAAGGTTATTATATTGTAGCACACTGGTAACAATGACCATTAGCTGTATAGGCCTGTATCATGAGAAGAACTGGGCACAAATGACCTCAGCTCTAAATAGATGCATCAATTTATACATTGATTTCGCAACATTTCTTCAGCTATGAGGTTAATACAAGGGGGCAGTTAATATGTTTTTTTAACTTGCATAAAACACTGTCTTATACACAATGCGGCTAACACACAGGAAATTACAGTATATTTTATGATTCTTGCCTAAGTTGACCTATTGGTCACTCTGTGGTGTTGTTACAGTAGTGTGCCCACACTTGTCTGTCTCTAAACTAAATGTTTCTTTGGTTTGTCAGAACCCAGCCGGCGGCCCTGCCGGCTCTATTTCCTGAAGACTTTTGGAGAGATTGTGGACAGGGCTTGGGTCCCCGGGAAAGCCACGTATCCCTTTGAGGGGGGGCATCAGTTTGAAAATCTCCCCGTGCTCAGACGAAGAGGAAGGCAGAAGGAGAAAGACTACAAATACACGGTAAGACATAGGTGGTCACCACATGCTCTTTCGCACTGTGTTTCGTATACATGTAAAAGGGTCTTTGTCTAAATCGAGTTTGACTTTTGGGGAAAATAGCTTCTATTGGAAAAGGATGAGTTGTTGTCGCAGATTATTCTGAAGGATCTGTCCATTGAATTTTCCCTATTTTGAATCTTATGGTATGGCCGTAGTGCCATAGAGCTAGTAGTGAAGTGCAGCCGTGGCCTACTGGTTAGTGCTTCGGACTTGTAAGCGCAGGGTTGCCGGTTCGAACCCGACTGGTAGGCCACGGCTGAAGTGCCCTTGAGCAAGGCACCTAACCCCTCACTGCTCCCCGAGTGCCACTGTTGTTGCAGGCAGCTCGCCGGGATTAGTGTGTGCTTCACCTCACTGTGTGTTCACTGTGCGCAGTGTGTTTCACTAATTCACGGATTGGGATAAATGCAGAGACCAAATTTCCCTCACGGGATCAAAAGAGTATATATACTTATACAATAGATAGTACAGCCACAGAGTTAGGTTAAGGATATAGTTTGAGAAGATATAAATGCAAATACCTGCTTTAAAGTAAGCATGCAAACACATCATAAACAGAGTGCATAATTCAATGAACAAGGTAAATGTTAGGTGCTTTGGGGTTGTTGCGACACGATCATGATGACGTCTGTCCTGGGCCTTTTCCCACAGTACTGGTCCCTAACTGTACATAATGTTCATGAATGGATGGACAATTCATGCTTTTCTATGTTATATCAGAGAGAGAATTAGCATCGCTCATCAGTGTTAGCATCCTCTGCATGCTCTTAATCCTCTGCAGATACCAAAACGCCTCATGGACTCGTGGAAAGCCAGCGTGAGGGAAGCGGAGGCCCACCTTCCGGTGGTCCCGAAGAACGGCTTGCTTGTGACCTCCGTGTGGGAAAGGGATGCGTCCACGCCTGTGGCTGACGAGAGGGCATCGGACTCGCCCTCCTGCTCAGCGGTTTTCCCCGCAGCCTCCCCTCTAAGCCCCCTGTTCTCTAACGGAAATGACCAACCCATGAGGAGCCCGCCCCTGACGAAAGAAAGCAGGAAAAAAACTCCCAGTAAAAAGAAAATGGCCATGTTGTATAAAACCTTTACCAACATCAAGGAAACGCATAAGACGTTGTCGAGCTGCGCAGAGGACAAAATGGAGGTCTTTGATAATCCCACGGTGTCAGATTTACCCAAGAAAGATACCAGAGATTGTTACTTTGATATTGATACAGTGCCCAGGATTCTATGCCCTAAACGCCCTGAGGAGGAGGAGCAGCCGCAGCAGCAGCCGATGCCCAAGAAGGTTCTGGGGAAAGACGTAATGCCGGTGACCCCCATAGTGAAGAAGACGGGAAAAGACAAACGAGAGAGGAATTCCAAGAGCATATCGTCCGTCGTGGCAGACTTGGCCATCAAACAGCTGGCCAACAAGGAGCGGGCGGCAAACTTGGCGCTCCAGAAGAAGAAGGCGAGCAACGCGTCCGGCTCCCTGGACAACGTGGTGAACCTGCACTCTCATCACCTCCCGGCCAGCAGTGGCCTGATGACGCGAGCGTTGCGAGCCAGCGAGGAGAGCGAGGAGGCACGGTCAGTTCCAGCAGAGGAGGGCCTCTCGCCCCATCGGGACCTGGCGGACATCTTGGAGAGGCGCTGGCAGTCCAAGCTGGTGCCCGACGCCGACTCCGAATCGGCCCGCTTGACCTTCTCCCCGCCTGCCCGCAGTCCTCCGACATCCCCGTTCCGCAAGTTCGCGAGCAGCAAATCGGACAAGAACCACGTCTGCAACGGAGCTCTGGTGAAGTCGGAGGCCTCCACTGACCATTCCTCTGTGGGTTCCGTTCAAGTGAAACAGGAGAACATTATGTCCGACATATCCTCCACCTCCTTCCCATCCCCATGTCTGTCGCCCTCAGAGTCTCCGCCGGACAGCAAAGACCTCCATGTCAAGTCGCCCCTGAAAGACGAGTGCGAGTCGGGCAAGTCCTCCGGTTACCACTTCAGCACCTTCCTGATGCTACTGAAGGACCTGCACGACACTAGAGAGAAGGAGGGCAAGCCTCTCACCTTGCCCCCACCTCCCTCGTCCTCGCTCATCAAGGAGGAGCCATCCCTCATCCCTGGGGCGTCTGGAGACGAGCCGTCGGAGAGCAGCCTCCGCGAGACGGACACCTCCTCCTCCTCCTCCGCTGCCACCACGCACGGGACCAAAGTGCAGAACGGCGTTAAGTGCGTGAAGTCGCCGACGCCAAAGGCCTCCCACGCCAGACCTAGCAAGACAAAGTCAAAGTCCAGCACGAAAAAGGACGCGCCGAGAAGTGAAGGAAAGAATGTTCCGGCGACGTCCCACACAGCACTCTTTAGCAAAACACTGAACACGCAGAAGCAACAGCAGCAGCAGCACTCGTCCGCGGCGGATTTGGATGCACTTGAAATGGGATTGCCACCCGCGGAAGACCTCCCCAGTTCCTACACTTTCCCCAAATTCGCTCCCAAGAAACGATGGCAGACGTTCGAATCGGGCACCACAAGGGATGTTGCGAAGTCCAAAGAGGGTGATCAGGGTCATTCGGCACAGCAGAACTCCGCAAAAGCGCCCTCAGAGGTTAATGGACTCTTCAAAGACGACCACCATAGCAACCAAGACGTGGGTGAAAAGAAAGAAGGCTTAGGTAAGGTTCACATTTGTATTAAAGGTAAGGGCAGTCGTTTTGTATTTTGTATATCAAGGTGAAAACTCAGTAAAAAATAATGTTGAGTGGATTTTGTTGTTTGTCCACAGAACCGAACAAGAGGCTTCGGAAACCCAGTAAACGACTTCTGGAGTGGAATGAGGACTATGAACAGATTTTCTGCCCAAAGAAGAAAACAAAGAAAACCCTAGAGACACTTAGATTGGTAACATGACTATGCTTTTTGTTCATGACTTAATTCATAAATACATACACATAAATACGTGCAATACTCTTCAAGCAAGTTAAAAAACACATAAAGCTGTTTGAAATCGACTGCCATGCCAACACTGTATGTTAGCGTGTTAGTTAGCATGCCTGCCGTGTGTTTTGTAGGGGATGGGCTCAGGCGACACAAGTGGACGGTCCCCTGAAGAGGCGACTCCTCAACCCCTACGACCAGTAGGAGACAAGCAGATGTCCCCAAATGGAGAGCAGTCTAAGACTTCCTCAGCATCTGAGCATTACCATCATCATCATCATCATCATCATCATCCTTCCCCTCCTCATCTTCAACCTGTTCATCATCAACACCAGCCGACCGAGGGAACGCTCTCTGGTATGGCCTCCTCAAACCCTCCCCAGGAGGGTCCTTCACTGAGTATAGCAGAAGGAGATACTCTGGGGCACACAGACACATGTAAGTCTGGTTTAGTCTGTATGTGTGTGTTTGTGTTTAAATGAGGGGAACGACTTGTTATGGAAGGTTCTCTATTTATTCACTCGTTTATTGAGTTGAGTGATTTATTGATTAATTGTTGGTGATTTCTTTAGCTTTCTCAGAACGAAAGAGACCAAGGAAGCCTTCTCACAAAGTTCTAGAATGTGTCATTGAGGAGGAACCCAACAGAAACCTGAAGAAGAAGGTGAGCTCAAGAGCAGGATATCAAGGCTCAGGGATGGATATCTTCCCCATGCTAACCATACTTGTACCGAATGCTGCATTTACAAATCCCAATATTGACATAAAGCAAAGCATGATCTATTAAAAAAAAAAAAAAAAAGTAATGTTGGTGTAATTCTGTCAAGGACATGGTTTGAATGAAAAGCCTAGGTCTTGACTGTCAGGTTTAGTGTACTGAAAATGATCCCTTTGCATAGCTGCTAAAGTAGGTCATCTATGTAACCAAGTTTTCTTTCTTATTATTTTCAGAAGCCTATGAAGAAAGAACTATCTGCGCCCACTCTGCCAAGCCCTTCTCCCTCAGCAGGTGAGGAGAGACGCATTGAAGTCCCCCCCACATTCCAACATTTGTAGCAGGAAATAAGAACTTTTTTTTTTCTTCAGTTTGTTTCGAGCATACTACATTTTGTCCACCATCCACATATTATGTCGATGCTTTTAGCAGTTAAGTGTGGAGCAGGCGTGCATATGCCAAATTCGCACCATATTAGGGCTGAGCCTCTGTCTAGGCTGTTTGGATTTGACTCATTTGTTTCCCATCCCCAGCAATGTGTCCACCACCATCGGAGAGCGAAGCAAGCAATGACGCAGGGGCAATGACCGCCTCACCTGTCCAGCAGCAGACTCCCCCGGCCCCAATCAGTGTTAAAGAAGGAGAGGATGGAAGCCTGGATAGGACAAAAGAGGATGCTGAGACCAGTGTGAATGGAGATGAGCCTTCACAGTCAGAGGTGAGGCAGGGACAGGGTGGGCTGGACTTTGGTCTCTGGTTGGTTACTGTGACTGGGTTATATTTAGCTGATATCAAGAGTATTTTTTTTTTTTTTGCAGACTATTTTAAGGCTATTACATGACATACAAGTCCACACGTGCTTCTATATAAAATATTACTCGTCTGTGCATTTGCAGTTTGCAGTAATTTTTTTAAACCATTGTTTCTAAACGTTATATTATTGAGACTGAGAATATGGACCTAGGTAACCTAATGATATACTGACCCACTTTTTAAATGACCTTGCACTCATCCAAGGTCATGTAGTCAGCCATTGCAAGTTCATAGTGTCATATTGGGGACATACTAACTTTCCATTGCCTTTATGGGATTCTGTATGTTAATCATATGTGATTATTGGTTATAGATGTGTTTTAGACATGTTTATGTTACATTTTAAATTCACAAATTCTTTCTTGAATTTTAATATTTTGCTTGATAATACAGTATCATGTCACAGATGTGGCTCTGTCTGATCTGACTAATTCTCCAAAAAAAAACAACCATACAAAGAGCTCCTAACATTTAGATGTGTGGCTGTATGCCTACAGGCATTAGTTTGAAAGGGGTGAACGCGGTTGCGGTATCTGAGATAGTAAGCCTGCTGTGGTCAAAACACTTCCCGTTTGTACATAAGTTTCACATGTCTATGCTGCTGGAATTAGTCTATCAAACTATTATTTGTTGGGTTAACAATAGCTGTGAACTGAATGTGTAAATGTCTGAAATGTTCTGAATGAGAATGCAAGTAGCAGCACCATTAGTAACATTCTACCTCTTCCCCACTGTCCAGTCCATAGTCTCATGTCATGATGGAAGCCTGTCCTCGCCCCATGATTTGCTGCCCAATGACTTGGGCTTGTCCGGCAAGAAGCCCTCGATGGAGAAAGGGGGCGCAGCCTCACTGAAGGAGAATGTGTGTCAGGTGAGGAGCCGTCATCGTCTGTTTTCACGCAGTGAGCTGTCAGCAGAACAGATGCACTTCTTAATTTTGTGTGCTACCGTTTAAAGAGTGAGCATGAGCGTGAGATGTTGTGCTAGCAGCCTGCTAACTGAGCTGGGCTCCTCCGTTGTCAGGTGTGTGAGAAGACTGGGGAGCTGCTGCTGTGTGAGGGGCAGTGCTGTGGGGCCTTCCATGTCGAGTGCATCGGCCTCACCGAAACCCCCAAAGGAAAGTTCGTCTGCAAGGAGTGTACCACAGGTGTGTCCTCTCTCTCTGTCTGTGTCTGTCTGTCTGTCTGTCTCTTCTTCCTTCTCTCTGTCTCTCTCTCTGTCTGTCTGTCTCTGTCTGTCTGTCTCTCTCTCTCTCTCTCTCAGCTGTCTATTGGATATATGGGCTGTTGTCAGGTGCTACTGTTCAGGCCCCTCTGGTCTAGCTGCTTTTGTTGCATTCTGAGACTCATGAGAGCTATCCATAAAGTTATAACAGTCATGGCTGAATGACTGATCATACCATCTATCACTTTTTGGACATGTGGCTCTTTGGAAAAAATATTTAAAAAGAAAAAGAGCCAGACTGGAATTGGCTAAATGCCATATTGTCAAGTCAACCCTTCAGAAGAAATGCCCTTTAGACTGAGACAAAACTGGTGCTTTTTGGAAGCTCCCATCATCTCTGTGTTCAGAGTGGCCAGGAAAAGAACACCATACCTATTTAAAATGCTGCTTTGCTGCATCTAGCCCAGGGTGCCTTGGGTCTGCGCAGGGCCCAATGAAATGACAAGATCACAAGGCATTCTGGAGTGAAACATACAGCCTTGTTCACAAACTCCAGCCTCTCAGCTGCAGCCTTTGGGTCTTCCAACAGGATAATGACGCACACACACACACAGCTAAAAGCACCCAAGAATGGGTAAGAAGCCAATAGTGGACTGTTCTGAAGTTCTGGCCTGATAAGAAGCCAATAGTGGACTGTTCTGAGTCCAGACCTAAAAGACCTAAACATGAAATAAACATGCAAAACACGAAATGCTGAGTAGTTTTGTCAGGTTCAATTAATTTAAAAGAAAAATGAGGGTTTTTCTTTTTTTTTTTTGTGGAGGGGTACCAACAATTTCAGCCACAAGGTCTATATGTTGCCATATTTTTTGCAATCTTGCTTGGTTTTTGGTTTATTATAGTCTTCCAGTCTAAACAATATTTCTCTATATATATGTGTGTGTGTGTGTGTGCACACTACTGTTCGTTCCTCCTCAGGTGTGCACACCTGTTTCGTGTGCAAGACGGCGGGGCGAGACGTGAAGCGCTGCCAGATCCCGGTGTGTGGGAAGTTCTACCACATGGACTGCATCCTGAAGCACAGCCCCACCGTTCCCCAGAGCCGCGGCTTCCGCTGCTCCCTGCACGTCTGCCTGGCCTGCTACATCACCAACCCCACAAACCCCAGCAGCTCCAAAGGTGGGTGACGTGCACAGAGACGAGAGGCCCTGCTTGGCTCCGACTGAAAAACAGGAGTTAAAGTTAAAGTCGATTGTTATTTAGCAGACACTTTTATCCAAAGCGACGTAGACTCGCAGGTGGTGATGTTATTGTTGCTCCACCACATCCGGATTTGAGGAAGTTAAAGAAACATCCCCTTTGGATGTGGACATGATTGGATATGTTGGGATTATACAGGATGTCGTGTTTGGACAGAGAAGTGCTGGAGTAGTCTGTGTGATGAGCAGGATTCCCCCTAAAATTGGATCATAGGAAAGAATATGATAGGATGTAGAATATTATATATATTTTCAGTATTTTTTTTATTGAAATCTTTTTGTGATCTCCACCTCAGACTGTTTCAGATGTACACAAACAAACATTATTCAGCATACAGGCACAGAATTCATTCAAAGTAGGACACATAGTCAAGTGCAAATTAGCAGAACATAATCTCCTGTCTTTTTTCTCTCTCTCTCTCCCCCCCTCCCTCTCTCTCTCCTTCTACAGGTCGTCTGACTCGTTGCGTCCGCTGTCCTGTGGCGTACCACGCCAACGACTACTGCATGGCTGCTGGCAGCGTCCCCCTGGCCAATAACAGCTTCCTGTGCCCTAACCACTTCACGGCACGCAAGGGCTGTCGAAACCATGAGCACATCAACGTCAGCTGGTGCTTCGTGTGCTCCGAGGGTCAGTTGTTTGCTATTTTGATGTATTATTTTTAAAAAGATAGTAAAGTGAATTCAATATAAATTCATAAACACAACAAGCATATAATGACATTCAGATATTTTACTGACATATTTTGGGCAAGCACCTCTGCTTTTATTATATAATGCTTTGAAAATGTGTTTTGTAATCACATAGAATGATAAACATGAGCATCACTTATTTATTTACTTGCATTTTCTTATTTGAATTGCATAAGATAGCAGCATACGGTTCTAATGTTTGGGTCTTCAGGCTGTATTTGCACTTTTGACTGTTTTCATAAGCTGACAACAAACTGAAGTAGCCATCACCTGCTCCAGCTGTTGACCCAGTATGGACATAACTGTGTTGTGTGCTGTGTGCAACATGCAGGGGTGTGAGTCATTTAACAGCTGCACTGTGTTGTACATGCAGGAGGTAGTCTGCTATGCTGTGAGTCGTGTCCTGCTGCCTTCCACCGCGAGTGTCTGAACATCGACATGCCCAAAGGGAGCTGGTTCTGCAATGATTGCCGGGCCGGGAAGAAGCCCCACTTCAAGGACATCCTGTGGGTCAAAGTGGGTCGGTACAGGTGAGGAATATTGGCATCTCAGAGAAAAACAGTCAGTTGATGAACCTCTGCATCCAATGTCCATGGTCATTTTTCTAGTCATAGCAGAGTTGTACATTCCTTCAGATAAAATATTGCAACATTAAGAAGTTATAAAGTAATATCATATTACTAAGGATTTATAAAGTATGATCACCCGGAGAGAAGAAATACTCTTTTCTGATTGGCTGGTGGGGTGGCTATTAATTCTGAATAACAGGACACCGTTCCATATCAATGCTTATGAATGGTAACTATAACAACCATAGTAGGACGACGGTTGCAGCGCTCTAGAATTTTTGGTTGCAGGCTTCGCAACAATGGAATCAACTGTAAACAAGCTAACTGTCCATGCTATTGCTGTTATAGGGCCAACGAAAGTTGTAGAACAAGCTGAACTAGTGAGCTTCTTTTTAAACGGAACCGCGTGTTTCCTTTGCTTTACAGTGGCAACCGGGTGATAATCGGGATAACGGCCTTCGAGGTGTGTCCAGTTATACGGAATTAATGGACTCGGGCAGAGGCAACTCCGCTGCGCGTCGGGGAGTTTTTTGCCCCTCGCCCTTGTCCATTAATTCCGTATAACAGGACACCTCGTCGGCCGTTATCCCTTACATATTGCATTACAAAGTAGTTATAAAGTAATATCGCATTACAAAGGAGTTATAAAGTACTTGTCGTTATTTTGATTGGCTGCAAAGAGAGTGTTGGAGAGGATTGTCTTAACTCTCATGCTCCATGCACAGTATAAAATACCTTTATCTCAGGTGAGAAGAGGTGCTATCAGATTGTAGCTGCTGCTGCTAAGTTCCATCTACATTGGCATTACACCTTTTCTAGCCGCTCTGTTGACAATAATCTGACTTCTCATCAGATGGTGGCCGGCGGAGGTCAGTCATCCTCGGAACGTTCCGGAAAACATCCTGCGAATGAAGCACGAGGTGGGCGAGTTTCCTGTGCATTTCTTCGGCTCCAAGGATTACGTGTGGACGTATCAGGCCCGGGTGTTCCCTTATATGGAGGGCGACGCCAACAACAAGGAGAAGATGGGAAAGGGGGCGGACGCCATCTACAAGAAAGGTAGGTGCTCTCCATGATCATGATGGGTAATGGCAGGTGTGTTTGAGCAGCGTTAGAAACGCCACCTGATGATCGATTTGCCTGTTTTTTTGTTTTTTTTTCATTCTTAACCTGCCATTGCGAGCTTTGCGGGGATGCTTTGGATAAATGCTTTTTTACTTTACTTATTCTCTGATGTACTATGATTTATAACATTAATTGTCATAATTTGCCATTTGAGTACTTAACAGGGCACAATTTCTTTAGTGTCCCTGTGTGGCAAGTTTGTAAAGTCATTATTTGTTGACACAGGCATCCTGGTAGACCCAATATGCGCCATTTTGGTCTCAGCATGCTGCTGCTCTATTTTAAAGCTCCAAAAGTCTCCATCTGAAGTCATCAGGCCTGGGTGGGCTTGGAGCTCACTGGAGAGAACATTGCTTCTATATTAAGGCTGTTATGGTGGTCATTAAGAATGTTATGGGCATCCATCCAAATTCTCTCTCTCTCTCTCTGTATGTGTGTGTGTGTGTGTGTGTGTGTGTGTGTGTGTGGGGGAGTTCTACCACAGCTTTGCAGGAGGCAGCCGAGAGGTTCCGCGAGTTGCAGGCGGAGAAAGAGATGAGGCAACTGCAGGAGGACAGGAGGAATGACAAAAAACCGCCGCCCTACAGGCACATAAAGGTACTGCCCCTGACATGCAGCACAGTCCCCGCATGTGGAGAAACCTGATGTTGATGGCGATGCTAATGGAAATTATTAATCTGCGCAAGTGGATTCACATTTGTGGAAACTGCCATGAATCACCAATGACTTAGTTTCTGCACTTTCGTTTTTCGTCATGTAATCTTAAAATACAGTCTATGTACAAATGTGAAGCATGAATCATAGCAATTTCATTTCTTTGTCAGCCATCTTTTTCCATATCTGTTGCACTTAGGGTATTTATGTATTAAATCTTGTAATCTCCAACAACTGAATACCCGGTTTACTCTTTATCCATTTCTCTCAGGTAAACAGGCCTATAGGTAAGGTCCAAATCATCACAGCCGACCTCTCTGAGATCCCCCGCTGCAACTGCAAGGCCACAGACGAGAACCCTTGTGGCATCGACTCGGAGTGCATCAACCGCATGCTGATGTACGAGTGCAACCCGCAGGTGTGCGCGGCCGGTGAACGCTGCCAAAACCAGAGCTTCACCAAGAGGCAGTACTGCGATGTGGAGATCTTCCGCACACTTTCTCGTGGATGGGGCCTGCGCTGCGTAAACGACATCAAGAAGGTTGGTGCATGTTAGCATAACATCATAAAAGACAGCCATGTAGCATGACCTGATATCAAAAGGTATCATTAGTATTACCAGGTTTTATGCAAGATGACAAACATCAAAAGCATCCTGTGATGTTAGCATAACATTAGCATAAGAGAATTTAGCATAACAATATCAAAATGGTAGGGCGGTGGTTGCATAGCATTAGAATAATTTTCTTTTTTAATTTTTGTGAGTAGGGGGTATTTTTGTTTTGCCCTGTCGGATGTTTTCATTATTTATTTTTTTCAGGAAAATTAACGGGCGTAATCTGACCTCATGACCCCATTTGTCACTAACCTTGACCTATGTTTCCAGGTCACATTTAAAATGCTCACCTCTATAGCCATACATGTGTATGGCTTGAATTGCCTGTCAATCCTATCAGCGATCAACTTAACCATTGCTGAAATGCAATAAAATAAAAGCCTTTTACTGAAGCAGATGGAAATAGTTACATTTATTTTGCTTGGTTGGAAATTAAATTCCATAAAATATGCAGATACTTCAGTAGTCATTTTCTCAAACCAAAGCCACATTTATTTTTCAAAACCAGAAAATCATTTTCTTTGATGTGTCATTTCTTTCCCCCAGGGGGCGTTTGTCAGCGAGTATGTGGGTGAAGTGATCGATGAGGAGGAATGCAGAGCCAGGATCAAACACGCTCAAGAAAACGACATCTGCAACTTCTACATGCTCACGTTGGACAAGGTGAGGGCAACCCAAGGAATCACTGTCTCTGCACACTCCCACTGAAAACACAAACACAAATGAGACAGTGCCCTTGTGCCTGGATGAAGGAAGGTTTCGAGATGTTTTGTTTAATTTAATTTAAGATGTAATTTATCACTCTCACTTTCAGCCCCAAGTTTATGCCCCTATGATACCAGTAGGTGTTGCATGGGATTTGGATCCCTGGCCTCCATGTGGTAAGTTTCTGAAGTGGTTCGGTTCTCTCTCTAACTCTCTCGGTCTCGTTACTAGGACCGGATCATTGACGCAGGACCCAAGGGGAACCAGGCCCGCTTCATGAATCATTGCTGCCAGCCCAACTGTGAGACGCAGAAGTGGACTGTGAATGGGGACACCAGAGTGGGCCTTTTTGCCTTAGAAGATGTCCCTAAGGGTGAGACAGAACTGCCTATTGTTTTTTTTTTTTTTTTTATCACTCTCTTTTGTTTGAGTAGGCAAATAATAGTTATCTGACTCACTGGATCTGGCTAGAACAACAGGTCTATTGCATTAAATATTTGTCTACTTCTCTTAGTTCCCTTTGTAATTTACTCAATTGTTGGTTTGTTTACATAGGCGTGGAGCTCACCTTCAACTACAACCTTGAGTGTCTGGGGAATGGGAAGACCGTGTGCAAATGTGGAGCTCCAAACTGCAGTGGGTTTTTGGGAGTTCGACCAAAGGTCAGAATGAAAGGCTGTTTTATTCATTCATTCGTTCATTCATTCATTCATTCATTCATTCATTCAACCTTTATTTATTCTTGGAGGTTCTTTGAGGGTAGTCCTCATTTTCAGTGAAGCCGAGATATTATCGCTATGTTATTGCCTTTTTCATGTTAAACAAAGACCGAATGACCATACAGCCTGTGAAATGGATTAGTGGTGACATTGATTAACTCTCAGCAACTCTGAAAGTACAAATATAAATGCAAATGTTGTCTTGTTTTTTTCTGCCATCTCTCTCTTCAGAACCAGCTCCCAGGAGAGGACAAGAAAAAGAAGAAGCTTCCAGTGAAGCGTAAGAATAAGCTGGAGGTGACCAAGGAGCGTGAGGATGAATGTTTCTACTGTGGGGACAGTGGTCAGATCATCTCCTGCAAAAAGCCTGGTTGCCCAAAGGTCTATCACGCAGACTGCCTCAACCTCTCCAAGAGACCTGCAGGTGAGAAACCACCGCACTTAACCACAGCACTTATCGAGATCAGATTAGCCTTTAGTGGAGATGGAGAGACTTGGTTTTGGGCAGTTGAGAGACAGAGAATACAGAGGATACTCAACACAAATTAGAGATTTATAAATTTACACCTATTGTCGCACAACGCAACGCAACGTCACGTCTTCTGGAAGAAGCTAAGTGAACTAAATAAGGTGCCGTAGTGTTCCTGTTGATGTTTATCTGTCGATGTTTATCTGATTGTTTGTTTCTTCGAGGCCGATGGGAGTGCCCGTGGCACCAGTGTGACGAGTGCGGGCAGGAGGCGGCGTCCTTCTGCGAGATGTGCCCCAGCTCCTTCTGCAGCAAGCACCGCGAAGGCATGCTCTTCATCTCCAAGCTGGACGGCCGGCTCTCCTGCAGCGAACATGACCCCTGTGGGCCCGACCCGCTTGAGCCTGGCGAGATCCGCGGCGAGTTCATACCGGACCTGGCCACTGCACGGGCTATCGCGGCCGGACTGCCACTGCCCCTCCCAATGCCACCTGGGGCTGTCGCATCCGCCTCCGCCTCCACTGCTGCCACCCTCCCTTGCCCGCTCAAGATGGGCCAACCCGCCTTAACGCCCACCACCTCCAAGCTTTTGCCTGGTCCTGCCAAGGGGGACCCCATAGCCCAGTATAGGACCCCTGGCAGGCCCTTTGTGACTCCAGCAGCAGACGGGGTGCTGGTGTCTCCCTCCGCTGGCTCAGTCCCTGTGAGCCCCAAAGAGGTGAAGGAGGAGGAACCAGAGGATGAGGGCGAGGTTATCGAGGGCGTGGTAGAGGGGGAATATGATGAGGAGGAGGATGAAGAAGAAGAGGAGGAGGAGGAAGAGGAGGAGGAGGTGGTGGAGCGGGAGTTTATCGAGGGTGTGGTAGAGGGGGAATATGACGAGGATGATGATGATGAAGAGGAGGAGGACGACGAAGAGGAGGAGGAGCTGGAGGTGATCGAAGACTACGAGGGGTTAGGCTTCGAGGACGAGGAGGTTGGGGTGGCAGCGAAGGAGGAGGATTGCGAGGACCCCTTAGAGTGTGTGGATGGGGACAGAGACGCGGACGCGTCCACGGATGAGGACTTCGAGGACTCCGCAGACCTGGCGGAGGTGGAGAGGCTGGAGAGGCTGGAGAGGAAGGAGTGGGAACGAGTGATGGGTGGAGAGAAGTGAACGCCCCCACTCTCCTCTCCCCTTTAACTCTGTCAGATTTCCCCACTCCGCTACTGCAGGGGGAGGGCGTGGGGGGTAGCTGTTCTTAAGGGTCAAACTGCTGGGCAAAACTTTCCCTCAACGTTCCCGGGAGACAGCCAGCCGAAGAAGAGAACGTAGAGGGAACACTTATGGCGTGTCTGCGGACGAACGCACAAAGGTGTTTGTGTTTTTTTTTTTTCAGCTGTTTTTTGTTGTTGTTGTTGTTGTTGTTGGTTGTCGTTGTTGTTTTCAGGTCTACTGGTACCACCATGCCTTCTCAACTCAAATCCACTTGGAAAATCCACGCAAGGGATTGGAACTGGTGCTATGGGGCTGTGACTTCAGTTCTGACGTCCTTCAGTTATTTTCATGTTCATAGGTCGGGTGCTTTTTTCATGTTTCACGTTTTTGTCTGGTTTCGTTTCCTTCTTCAATCTGTTTACATTCTCTCTTGAAGAACAACAGCGCATTTTGAAAGGTGTCATTGCAGGAAAGACCCCACCGTGATACAAAAACGCACTGTCATTGGTGTTCATTGATACTACATAATCTCTCTTATACATCTATAAATACGTGGCCATTTAAAAAAAAAAGATATCTGTGAATTAAGCCCCACATTTTGTACATCATGTTAATAAGGATTATGGGTCACTGGGATTTTTATTATTTTAATTCCAGAAATATTCTATTACTTGGTCATTACCACCTGCCCCCTTCAGAAATTAAGAAACTGTACCCTCCATTGCACTTTGTTGTCGAAATTCAGTGCTTTACCTTAAACACAAGGGAGGTGAGAACATTCCATGGCTTAATGTCTCCCTGTTACCTCAGTTGCATGCCTGTAGATGGTTTTGTTATTCTTGTTTTTCTGTTAATGATCATGGACGTTTCACCGTTGCTCCAAACAGTAGTGCAAAAGATGGAAGATTGAGGTGGCAAGGCATACATGCATTCACTATTTTCAGTCACCAGATGCCATTGAGAAAGGAAAAAAAAACATTTGGAAAAACTAGTCATTTAAATATTTACTTTTGAACCATTGTTTTTATCTGAAGAGTAGATGAGCAGGGTGCTTTGTACATGTTTATGTTTGTGATCCCCTTTTGTCAGGAATGTCTTGGTCTTCACTGATAACTTGATGCAGATTCTTACGCTGTCTTCAAAGGTGTAAAAACCAAAGGTTGTGGTGTTTGGCCAATGCCTGGCTCTAGACTTCATGCAGATGGAATGATGGATGAGTTTACCTAAAAGAGCTTTCTATTGCCAGACTCCAGTCCTTGTATAGTTTCCTGTACTAACCAAAAGAATGGGAACATTTTAGAAGGTGCAATTTACATCCCTTTTAAAATTGCTTTGAAATTTCTACCCTCATGAAAGAAAAAAATAGCTGACATTTGTAAAATGAGCATAAATGGAGGATTTTACTGCCTTGTTATTTGACCCATGGATACCTGCTTTGTTTTAAATTGGTTTTAAATTGGTATTTTAATGCACTAAATATTTATAATTTAATGTAATTATTTGGAGGAGGTAATTTGATTGGAGTAACTAATTTGCCTACACAATTCTGTTCAAGTCATCGTCCCTGCCTTAAGAATGTGGTTTACTTCATCACTATAAAGGTGTGACTTTACTAAAATAGTATTTTAGTCAGTTTGAAAGGTGTGATTGAGTTATTGAGAGGGATTTATTCCCGTTAAGTAGAATTTAATTCTTGGTATGTACAACTCCCCTCATATTAAACCTAGACATCAAAGCACAGACAATGGAACAACATTGACATTTTTTTGTCAAACTCTTTTTAAAATCTTTTTTGATCTTGTCATTTCAAACAATACCCTACGTAAGTGAGAAATGAGAAAGCTTAGTTTGTTTTTTTGTGACTCGCTTGTAATGTTGTTTGAGCTTTCCAAAGTTGCCCCCTCATGACAACTACATGGAAACTGAATAATAATAAAAAAAAACTCAAGCAGTCTCTAAACATGTCTCAGAATGCCATTATGTGGATGATGAGCTTCTTGTAGTCCACAGTTTAATATATCAAGATGAAATGCATTTTTCAAAAATATATACAAATAACTTTTACTGAAGACCAAGTTTGCTCTGATTTTGATGACATTTTTTTAAATTATTATTTTACCAATATCTTTCCAAGCCAGCATACTCACCATGCTCCAGCATACGTCTCGTGGGGCAGTCCCAGCCACTTTTATTGAGGCAGTAATTTGTGCGAATGCTCTACCCAGGGACAAGGAATATGTGGAAAGAGTTATTCATAACAGATACGATGCAACACGAAACATTAGTGACTTTTTATGCCTTTTGTTCTATTCAAAAGTAAATTTATAAAAAAAACTTGAGAACCACAGGAAAGTCATCAGCCATTTGCTCCCCCCTCAGTTGACGTTAGAAATACATGTTTTGGGTTCCAGTCACTTAGGCCTACCTTATGTTATGTTTCTGATGTGTTTTTCTTTTGCAAGTTTTGGGTGCCTATGGGCCTTACAATCAACCCCTTCACTTGTTTTGTTGTTTTGGGTGAGCCTAAAACAAATTAGTGTAGTTTTTTTCTTTCAAGTATCTCCCCACTGGCACCTCACCTGTCCTGAATGCTCTCTTCTGTTTGGTCATATACTGAAATATGAACAAACCTTTTATTTCCTACTTTTATTGTCCCTTTATATTTATGGAACTTGTATTAGTTTTTTTCTGCAGATGTTTGTTTTGATCCTTCTTGTGTATGTGATGCGTCAGCTGCTGTATCTCAGCATTTTTCTGCCCTTTCTCCTGAACGTAAGAAAAAATGTTCTCATTTTCTCCAGGGTTATTTTGGGAGGGGATGGGAGATTTGCTGCCATGTGAGAAGACCCATGAACTGAACTGAACTGTACTGTACTCCACTCCCCCTGTGTATAATAAATATTATAAGTAAAGTTTTACAATAGACACTACCACCTTTTTGTTTTGTTGGTGTGTTGTTGGGGGTGGGGTTTATAAACCTTGAAATTCTGTACTTAAAACGCAACTTAAATTGCCGAGTCATACAACCAGAAGGTGGCGCACTGGGGCAGACTGAGGCGAAGCTGGTCTTTCTCGCTGATACATGACTACTTCCGCTTCCGGGGCAAAGTTCTCTGGAAGAAGGACCGCCGACATCAACATTATCTGAATTAAAAACCCTTCTGGTCGCTGCCTAAGGTACGAATCATATCACCAGGTCAAAAGTAGCATAGCGCGTTATTAGTTGTGATGCAGATTCATAAATGGAATCCGATCGGCAAAGCTATTACATTGTATATTGCATTTGCTATGTGCACCGGCTGTTGATCGATAACGATCATGTTAAGCCAACACAAATCGTATCTTCAATTCAGGTAGCCAGATGCTGACAGCGTTTCTCGTAGAAATCAGCAGGTTTAGTCCAAGTTTAATAATTTGTGCTATCTCAGTGTATTAAACTATCCCTGCGTCACGACGACGGGCATATAATTACTAAACATGGACGTACTGTATGTTACATTATCAAAGTATCAAATAGGCGTCTGGTTTGTGCAATAAAACATTATTCACATGTTTTAAGTCTTACAGCCAGTGGTCGTACAGAGAATAGAATTTAGCTGTTTTGGTAGCCGAAAGAATCAATCATGTATTTCAACGGTTTTCGGTCTTTCATGATGTTCCATCTTGCTCAGGTGTCAGCAGCAAGAAGAAGATGTCTGGTCAGAAGAGACCATGCGATCCCAGTGGGTCCGTCTCCTCTGGCGCTCCTCCGGAGAAGAGGCGAGAGAGGGAGGTCGGAGAGGAGACTGCTGGGGTCAGCGCGGCAGCGGGAGGAAGCACCGCTGTGGAGACGGTCATTAAACTTGGTGGCGTGTCCAACCCGGTAAGGAAAGCAGGTCCGGGTAGTAAATGTAGTTGGAAAAGCACACTGGTGATTCAACTGTGCTCTTTTGAGACCTGTCAAATGTTAACAGAACTGTATTCATAAATGATGACAGTTTCTGTATTCATATTGTCAGACCCAGTACAAGTCATCTGCGTGTTATCTATTATACACTGTCATGAGTTTGTGCATCTCCCCAACCTCCATGGTCTCACTCACTCCTTTTCCACACACTCGCAGGAGGAACAGGATATCAAAGCCCTGCAGGTGAAAAATCGAAAACTGGGGGAGTCTCTTGACCAGAGACAGGCAAGTGTTTGCTTTCACTCACTAAATTATCCAGACCTACAGCAGTATTGTTTTGAAATATCTTATCAGAAACAGATGTATTTGTGCCCCAAGTCTCTAACATTTGCATACATTCTGTCTGGCTTTTGGACCTGCAGGTGATTGAAGATGAGCTTAGAGAGAGAGTCGAAAGGCTCGAGACTCGACAAGCTACTGATGATGCCAGTCTACTGATTCTCAACAGATACTGGAACCAGGTAAACATCTGAAGCTTGCACTGATAGATATGTTGCACAGGTTCTTAAAGGTAAATGACTATAAACTGAATATTTCTCTTTCAAGGAAAGAGAATATGTGTACTGAAATGTTTTGCTTTAAGAAAGTATTTTTTCAGCGTGTTACTTCAAAATTATCTGTATAAAATGTTATATTAACTGTTTTTTCATTTAAATCAAGTTTGTGTTTGGTGAAGACCACAAGATCATATGGTTTCCCTCATTCTCTCCCTGCTCTCAGTTTGATGAGAATGTTCGACTCATTGCTCGACGCTACGACCAATCTGGCGGTGAGCCAGTGGATGGCCACGTCAGCGAAGGGCGAAGCTTAAAGCCTGACACTCCAGAACCTGACGGAGACTCCAATCAGGAGCGCGCAAAGGACCGAGGTACCAATACCAGCAGCAGGCACCGCGGGCTGTCTCAGCTCTCCGCTTTGCCTTATGATGTCATCTCAGCTCTCCGCTTCGCCTTATGATGTCATGACATTCTGAAACAGATGGAGAGTTTTGTTTTTAGCTGTTAAGGGATGCTAGTACCCCTTCCGAGTTAAGGTTAAATTCATTAATGTTCATAAGCACTAAAAAGGACCGAATGTGTGTAAGCACGGCATGGGAAAAGAGTGGGAGTGGGCAGCAGTTCCCACTAGTCGATACCATCTCAATAGTACAGAAGAGAACTGACCCTGAGCTTGCAGACCACTCTTACAATATGCACAGTGTGTTTATTTGTATGTATCCAGTATATATATCTTTTGGATTGTTGTTATAGTGTGTGTTGTGCCTTCCCCTAAAGGCCAGCAGGGGGAGACGTCCAACTCGTTCTTGGCCACTCTGGCCAGCAGCAGTAGTGAGGAGATGGAGGCAGAACTCCAGGAGAGGGTGGAGTCCAGCTGTAAGCAGGCCCATCGCGTGGCGGACATCTACACCAGCCTGAAGCGCACCGTGGACCAGCTGAAGAAGACACTGGACACTGGGGCCGGTGAGAGGGGCATTGTGGGATGTCTGCGTTTGGAGGACGCTAGGTGTGATGGTAGCTGTAGTGTTGTCACTGCTGGGCGGTTGCCGTGGCAGTTACCATAGTGAAAGTCGGCCACTGGGGCTTTTCTGCCTCTGAAATCAGTTTTATAGTAAGACCTGTGCCTTCTGACACATAGTTTTATAGTAAAGAAGACTTGTGCATTCTTACACATAGTTTTATAGTAAAGAAGACCTGTACCTTCTGACACATAGTTTTATAATAAAGAAGACCTGTGCCTTCTTACACATAGTTTTATAGTAAAGAAGACCTGTGCCTTCTTACACATAGTTACACAAGTCATTGCTTGTCTTCAGAAATCCACCACAGTTTTGCTTCTTCAATTAGCGTGGACTGCTAGTCCAAATGTACCTTTATAGGTTCACATGGCTTTCCAAACATCAGTAAAGAGCCGTTTACACCAAGAACGATAACGACATAAAGAAATATATCATTCCATATCTTTGATATACCAATCCATCAAATTTTAGCCATCACATTCATCAACATGAGAAGACCTTTTCCTTATCGTTGGTCAGTGTGGACGCATTTATAGTTATAGTTATCTTCATAGTTATCGTTCCTGGAGTGACACACATTGTTGCACAATTATCTTAACAGATAGTAATCTGTGGGAAGTGGCCACCCAGCTTAACTCCCTATTGGGCAGTGAGAATGAACGCCTGCGTCAGCTTACCGACAGCCTCAAACAGAAACACAGCCAGATGACCAGTGAGGTGAGAGTTACTCTTAAGGTTGCCTGAACGTTCTAAAGAATATCTGGGTTCATTGAATTCAACCAGAGCCATATAGATAGATATCTATTGGCTCTGAATTCAACACGGAATTTTAGAACCTTACATTGTTGCGGAGCAGAATCTTTTGCTAAAATGTTCAAAAATCCCCTGCTGAACGGTTGCCAATGGACATAGATGTGGAGTGATGTTTTATTTTAAGGTTAAAGTTGACTGGTATTTAGCAGACTATCAAAAGCAACCACAAGTTTTGTGGCCATACCTGATGGCAAGTATGATGTTTAGTAATTGGGAATACCACAGTGCAACTCTGCATGGCAGTTGAAATGCATAAATGTGTATGGAAGTGGGATTGCTCTGCATATATTTATTTATTTACTTTGAGTTAACTAAATTGTATTATGGTGTATAATGTTATGGTGGTTAAAATGTATTAATGTGTGCGTGTGTGTGTTTGGTGTATGATCTGTGCTTGTGTGTGTGTACAGTCTCGTGGACTGGGTCGTGCGGCAACGCGGGCTGATAACCGGATCAGTGAGCTGCAGGTGATGGTTGAAGAGCTGCAGTGGGACATGGAGAAGATCCGGCGCAGAGAGAACCGACTCAACACACACCTGGGAGAGGTGCTGGAGCGGGTAAGACTACGTGCCCAAGTCTGGCACTAATAGGAGCGCATGCGCATTGTGCTGAAAAGAGTTGAAGTTAATTAATAAAAGATTTGGTTAACTAAGATACTAAGTGTATCTAAATTAGCTATCTACCTTTCCCGTGACTCGAAGAGCTGTAAACAGTGTTGTAAGGCTGCGTGTACACATCCGCTTGGAGCTCCAGTGGAATTTTAATTTCATGACGAGAATTCTCGGTCTAATCGTTCGTGTACCATTGAAATGGCGTAAATAGGCGACCCACCAGGCCAGCACTAACCTCAGAGCGTGGTAAACAAAATCGGATATTTCAAGCAGTAAAAGCTCCGGTAAGAATCAACCTAGATTTGGTTCAAATCTACACACCTATTGCTACTGAAAAATGTAAGGTTCATTTATCAAATGTTATTTTTGAGTATTAAAAAACATCATTGTTCTAGAATTTTCAAACGAAGGTGGTGGTAATTGGAGGCGTTACGGTAGCATTTCTTCTGCTGTCCCAAGCAATTTAATGAACAAAAACACGGTTGTAGCTTTTCAGACCCGTTTTAAATGCTGTAGCACAGACAACCAGGCTGTTATTTTGTTAATCCATGTAGCAATAAGATTTTGAGCAAAGCATATGTGATATTACATATTCAATTATATTTCACTCGCCTACTATTTATTGGCTTGTTATTACACTTGCACTGGCAGCCTCGCGCCAGTCGTAGAATACTCAGTTTAATGGAATGGGCTAGAAAACACCAAACGACTTGCTTTAACCAAATTGTGTGGTTTATATAATGAACATTTGTGAAATATCACTTTCATGTGTCTAGTCTTATCAGAAGTTGTGAACAAAGCCGCAAACAAGGCCTTCTAATTCTGAAGTTGGAGAGCACAAATTGTGTTCTCTTAGCTTTATCATGAACAAAGTAAATACAAAGAATGTCTGTTTGTGTGCTGCAGGTGAACAGCAAAGGCTACAAAGTCTGCGGAGAAGCCAGCAGTGTGTGTGGAACCATCACTATTAACAAGAGAAAGGTGGGTGTGTTCAGGGGACTGTGTTTGTGTGTGTGTGTGTGTGTCTATTTACTCACGTTATTATTGTGTGTCTTTATTGCTTTGTGTAGGTGAAGTTAACCTGCTTTGTTTCCCTTTTGTGTGTATGGAGGGATCGGTGTGTGTGTGTGTGTGTGTGTGTGTGTGTGTGTGTGTGTGTGTGTGTGTATGGAGGGATCGGTGTGTATATGGTGGGAACTGTATGCTGGTATACATGTCTGTATGTTATCACATAATCTGTAACTGGATGAGCAGATTATTACAAATGCAGATCATGTTTGGCTATTAGGAACAGTAGGGTTTACTAATTAAAATTACAATTTTTCTGATGCACTGTCAATAACTGTATGTGACGCCACTGATGTCATCTTTTTAAGGCAGCTCATCAGCTCACCTCTTGTATTTCGCTATTATCTATTATCTATTATCTCGCCCCCGTACAGTTTGAGGAGATGAATAGTGAGCTGGAGGAGAACAAGGAGCTGGCAGAGAACCGGCTCGTTGAGCTGCAAAAACTGCAGCAGGACCTCCAGAACGTCCATCAAGAGAACCAGAATATGAGGGTGAGTGGACGGAACTGGGACCAGAGTCACTCTTCCTTAGACTGGAGCCTTTGCCTTCTCTTTACATGCAGACATTTGAGATTGATTACCAGTGATGATTAGGGGTGTCACGATCTTGGTTTAAGTCGAAAATCGATCAAAATAACATCACAATCTCAAACTTCAAAGTCAAATGTAGAATCAACTATGAAGCCACACTGCATTCACTACAGAACACTAACTTAGGCTACTCAGCTTCGCAAGTGAAGTTCAAGATAGAGTCCAAAATTACTTTAAGGCATAAAACAGTGTAATATTCTGTGAACACTAACCTTGTGTCTCTTCAGGGTGTGCTATGACAATCAAATGATCATTCCATGTTATTTCATTTCACTGTGTTCACGTCTATGTTTATACCTGATCTGTTCAGTAGCTCGCGGTAGGAACGTTTCCAAAATAAAAAATAAAAGCCCCCCAAAACATAACTGGAGGCAAAAAAAGTAAACCACATAAGAGATGCATTAATAGTAATACAATTAATAAAATTGTGACTTTTTAAAATTGAAAATTTAATTGAATCAAGGATTTGGACAATGGTGACACCCCTAGTGATGATTGATGCCTAGCTTTCTGTCACTCTCCCTCCCTTGTGTTACTTCTTCTCTACCTACCGACTTTATTTCTTCTTTCCTACCTACATTCTGTCTTTTCATCACTTTCTTTACCTCTTTCCTTCTCTCTCTCTCTCTCTCTCTCTCTCTCTCTCTCTCTCTCTCTCTCTCTTTTCTTTCTTTCTTTCTTTCTTTCTTTCTTTCTTTCTTTCTCTCTCTCTCTCTCTCTCCCCCTCAGATGGAGTTGGTGTGTCGGGCAGAAGGGGTGGTAAGAGAAAGCTCGGAGTACCGCTGCCTGCAGTCCCAGTTCTCAGTTCTGTACAACGAGTCCCTGATCCTAAAAGCCCAGCTGGACGAGATCAGGGCCCGGCTCAACACCACCAGAACCGCACGACTACGTCAGCTAGACCACATGGAGGTAGTGTGTGTGTGTGTGTGTGTGTGTGTGTGTGTGTGTGTGTGTGTGTGTGTGCGTGTGCACGCACGCATTAGGTTTTGGTTTTCCTCAACCAGTAGCATTGTGAAAGATGTGGCCTTGCCAACTGAGGATTTCACTGTTATTTATCAAAATATGTTTTTTTTTTTGTATGTGTGTGTTTTCTAGAACGATGAGGTGTCACTGCAGCGTAAAGTGCGCACTGAGGTCATTCAGCTGGAAGACACTCTGGCTCAAGTGCGTAAGGAGTATGAGATGCTGCGCATTGAGTTTGAGCAAACACTGGCTGCCAATGAGCAAGCAGGTAACCTACTCTCTCTCTCAGGTAACCCCCACCACACACTCTCTCACACACACACATACACACTCTCTCTCACTCACTCTCACACACACACACACACACACAAACACACATACACACACACACACACACACTAGGGCTGTCACTTTTAAAGGTGCTATATGTAAGAATGACCACCAGTGTTTAAAATGGGCATTGTAAAATCCAAAATTAAAACATTTGAAAGCATTAAGTAGGCTAATCTGGCGATCCAAAGGTCGAAATGCTACTAGCTTTGTGATTGATAAGTTGGTGGAGGGTGGCGCAGCAGGCCAAAGTACTAGAATACACCTTGTGGTGCAACCTGGACACATCGTCAGTGATGCTCCCAGGGTCATGGGGTGTTTTGGGTCTTACATCAGACACCCTCACCCGGGCGACCCAGCCGGGGGTGATCAGGCCCCGACTTGTGTCCAGGTAGCGCACTACGCCACGTGTCCCCCATCTTTATTCAGAGCCACCGTGAAGCTTTTTCAGCAGCTTCCAGGATGTTCTTGATGGCTCTTTGCCTGTGCAGTCCGCAAATTCCCTAAGAGTCCCAGGACCCGGTGTAAAGACTGGCCTGCGAAGCCCCAGCAGCCCACTTCAACAGGCTCACAGCGGGCCTTCCACCCATTCCTCCGACACTCAGCTACCAGGTCCGCGTACTTGGCCCTCTTCCTTTCCTGGGCTTCCTCCATCCGATCTTCCCAGGGGACAGTTAGTTCCAGTAGCACCACCTGCTTGCTTGCCGCGGACATCAAGACCATGTGACCATGTGATGTGACTGCAATGGTGTCCGGGAATCTCAACTGTCTCCCTAGATCAACCAGGAGGTGCCAGTCTCTTGCTGTTGCGAGCAGGCCCCC
>NC_063209.1:20417350-20519850 GCF_017589495.1 Alosa alosa | reverse complement strand
TGATTAGCCTGCCATTTATTTGTCTTCTGCTGCTGCTGCTTGTGTGATGCAGGAAAGCTCAAGAGTCTCAGAGGGAGATGAAACTGCTGCTGGACATGTATCGCTCCGCCCCCAAAGAGCAGCGGGATAAAGTCCAACTCATGGCTGCGGAGAAGAAAGCCAAGTCAGAGGTACACACACACACATATCTCTCCTGTGTATTTATTTATATCCATGTAGATTTTTTTTCACATCCCTGTGCAGGTGTGTTTTGTCCATGTACAAATGTGTGTGTGAATAGACATTTGTGTGTGTGTGTGTGTGTGTGTCCTAGGGGGAGGAGCTGCGCCAACGGTTGCGTGAGTTAGAGGAGAGGGAGAGGAGGGAGGGGAAGAAGATGGCTGACGAAGAGGCGCTCAGGAAGATCCGCTCTGTGGAGGAGCAGATCGACATCCTCAACAAGAAGCTGTCCTTGGCCAAACAGGTGTGTGTGTGTGTGTGTGTGTGTGTGAGAGAGAGAGAGAGAGCACTTCTGTTGTTATCTACATGATCGTGTGAGTGTGTTAGTGATCGTGTGAGTGTGTTTGTGAGTGTGTTTGTGATCGTGTGAGTGTGTTTGTGATCGTGTGAGTGTGTTTGTGATCGTGTGTTTGTGATCGTGTGTTTGTGATCGTGTGTTTGTGATCGTGTTTGTGAGTGTGTTTGTGTGTTTGTGATGAGTGTGTTTGTGATCGTGTGTTTGTGAGTGTTTTGTGTGTGTGTGTGTGTGTGTGTGTGTGTGAGAGAGAGCACTTCTGTTGTTATCTACATGATCGTGTGAGTGTGTTTGTGATCGTGTGAGTGCGTTTGTGATCGTGTGTTTGTGATCGTGTGAGTGTGATCGTGTGAGTGTGTTTGTGTCGTGTTTGTGATCGTGTGTTTGTGTGATGTTTTGTGATGTTTTGTGATAGATCGTGTTTGTGATCGTGTTGCGTGATCGTGTAGAGTGTTCGCGGTGTCGTGTTTTGTGATCGTGTGTTTGTGATCGTGTGTTTGTGATCGTGTGTTTGTGATCGTGTGAGTGCGTTTGTGATCGTGTGAGTGTGATCGTGTGATCGTGTGTTTGTGATCGTGTGAGTGTGTGTGTGTGTGTGAGAGAGAGCACTTCTGTTGTTATCTACATGATCGTGTGAGTGTGTTTGTGATCGTGTGAGTGCGTTTGTGATCGTGTGTTTGTGATCGTGTGTTTGTGATCGTGTGAGTGCGTTTGTGATCGTGGTGGGTGTGTTTGAGTGTGTTTTTTGTGTGATCGTGTGTTTGTGATGATCGTGTTTGTGATCGTGTGAGTGTGTTTGTGATGCGTAGGTGTGAGTGATCGTTTGTGATGTATTGTGAGTGTGATGAAGAGTGTGTTTTGTGATCGTGTGTTTGTGATCGTGTGAGTGCGTTTGTGATCGTGTGAGTGTGTTTGTGATCGTGTGAGTGTGTTTGTGATCGTGTGAGTGTGTTTGTGATCGTGTGAGTGTGTTTGTGATCGTGTGAGTGTGTTTGTGTTTCTAATCATCTTTCTCTCGTCTGCTCCATCTACCTCTCTCTTCCGCTTCCCCCACACCTTACTTGATATCTCCATGATTCCTTCTCTCTCTCTCTCTTTCACTCTCTACCTTTCTCTCTCTCTTTCACTCTACCTCTCTCTTTCACCCTCTACCTCTCTCTCTTTTACTCTACCTCTCTCTCTACCTCTCTCTTTCACCCTCTACCTCTCTCTTTCACTCTACCTCTCTCTCTACCTCTCTCTTTCACTCTACCTCTCTCTCTACCTCTCTCTTTCACCCTCTACCTCTCTCTCTCTCTCTACCTCTCTCTCTATCTCTCTTTCACTCTACCTCTCTCTTCCGCTTCCCCCACACCTTACTTGATATCTCCATGATTCCTTCTGTCCCTCCCTCCCTCTTTCGCTCTCTCCCTCTCTTTCACTCTCTACCCTCTCTCTCTCCCTCTCTTTCACTCTCTACCCTCTCTCTCTACCCTCTCTTTCACTCTCTACCCTCTCTCTCTGTCTCTTTTACTACCTCAGGAGGAGGATGCGTTGCTGAGTGAGATGGACGTGACTGGCCAGGCGTTCGAGGACATGCAAGAGCAGAACATCCGTCTGATGCAGCAGCTGCGCGAGAAGGACGACGCTAACTTCAAGCTGATGAGCGAGCGCATCAAGTCCAACCAGATCCACAAGCTGCTCAAGGAGGAGAAGGAGGAGCTCGCCGACCAGCTGCTCACGCTCAAGACACAGGTGCGCACTGGGCACTGGGCACTGGACCCCAGGAGTCGCGGGCCTAACTTGGGCTAGAACTGAGACGATGGTAGCATAGTGGTTAAGGAGCTGGGCTAGCATGCAGTAGCGTGAAAATATGTGGGTTCAATTCCTGGTTTCCACTGTTGAGCCTGTGAGCACTTAACCCCTGAGTTGCTCCAGGGCCAGTGGGCCTTGTAATATAAATGACATGTAAGGCACTTTGGATAGAAGCATCTGCTAAATGAATACATGTCATTGTAGATGGAGAGCCACAGGCCGATGCAGTTAAGCATTAGCAGAGTATCTGACGTAAAATGTTAGCACCTGGCTTTCTTTTTCTGCTGCGTTCCTTAATCTCCCCCTTGCCCTGCCTCGTAGGTTGATGCACAGCTTCAAGTGGTAAGGAAGCTGGAGGAGAAAGAGCGCCTCCTACAGGGGACCATTGGCACTGCAGAGAGGGAGCTGACTCTCAGAACACAGGCTTTGGACATGAATAAACGCAAGGTACACCTACACACTCTCTCGTCCTCTCTCTCTCTCACACACACACACACACACACACCTGTTATATGGTTTGTACAGTCATTCCTATCTTTAGGTTTCCAAAGCCTAAATGTATGTTTGTGTTAGATGTTAGGTCATTTCTGCCATCTAATGAAATCTAGTGCGCAGACACTCACACCTCTCTCACTGTCTGCCCTTTCTCTCCTACTAACTCTCTCTCTCTCTCTCTCTCTCTCTCTCTCTCTCTCTCTTTCTCTCCTACTAACTCTCTCTCTCTCTCTCTCTCTTTCCTACTAACTCTCTCTCTCTCTCTCTCTCTTTCTCTCCTACTAACTCTCTCTTTCTCTCCTACTAACTCTCTCTCTCTCCCCCCCGCCCCCTGTCAGGCGCAGGAGTCTGCGCTGCTGTCTGAGGAAGTGAAGTCTCAGCTGGAGGCGGTGCAGCAGAGGCTGAGTGGCGTGCGGGAGGAGGTGATCGAGAACAGCATCACCCGCGAGAAAGAGTCTTTCAACGCACGCCGTGCACAGGTAAAACACACACACACAATCACTGTTTTACTCACTCTATCTCAGAGATACATGCGCGTGTCCTCACACACTCACACTCACACACACACACACACACACACATACATACACACACACACACATACACACTTCTTGAATTTGTTGTTTGAGTCTGTCTCAGCATTTTTCTGTAATGGCATATTTACACACTGTAAGGTCATACTGCTGAATGAAATTGTAACAAGGAACAAATGGTTCACTTCTCAACCTGGACAAGCTGCTCGGATTGATTAACCAAACAGACAGAACCAGGTGTAATGGAAGTCCACATGTCCACATTTTCCTTCCTGTTGTGCAGGAGGACATCTGCAAACTGAGAAGAAAAGTGGAGAAGGCCAAGAAGCCAGCCGACATCCCCAGTGGAGATGAGATTCTGAATGAGGAGATCAACGATTACAAGGTAATGCTGTCCCGATGTTGGTATGCATATGTTAACAGGAAGCATTCTGTCTTTCTCTCTTTGTGTTATTCTGGTACTTGATCTTTCTGTTTCTGTATGCCCACCCCAGGCGCGTTTGACCTGCCCGTGCTGTAACTCACGAATGAAGGACGCCGTGCTGACCAAGTGCTTCCACGTCTTCTGCTTTGAGTGCGTGAAAACGCGCTACGACACACGCCAACGGAAGTGCCCCAAGTGCAACGCTGCCTTCGGTGCCAACGACTTCCATCGCATTTACATCAGCTAGGAGACAAGAAGCCGCCACGTGATTGGCTGGCTGGCTGGCTGTTGGCCACACCCACACCTGACCCTCCCTAAACCCATGGATCCTCCATGTGTTAGCGATCGTGATTGGTTATGGGTTTGCACTGCTCCTCTTGGGTACCTCTTAGTGTGGTGGAGGTAGGAGGTGAGGAGAGGTGGTTGGTGTGTGACGTGTTTGGCATCCTAGGGTTTGGCTAGATTTTTTTTTTTTTTTTCTTATTTTATGACACGGAAGGAAAAAAAAACCAACAACAACATCTAAATGTGTCACCCAGCTACCCCTATTAACAGCTAGTGCCCTCCACACCTGCTTCCTTACATTCCGTCTAGAGGGGTTGCATTTGGTGATGCAAACATGGACTGCTGAGATGCATTGTGTTCGTGAAGTCCCCAACCGCTAGTAGGATAGATGCGGTCGATTGTTCGGTTCACAGTTCAGGAAATCACAACCTTACGAGTTCACAGGACATGACAAGATAAACAAACGAACAGGACAAAAGAAGTTTTAGACTGGAGTGGGTTGGCTACATAGCCCACAGAGAGATACTTAGACTTAATGATGAAATTAGTGATAGTAGATGAGGGCACCAGAATTCAGTTTCTAGGCTTTTCATCCGCCTGCACCCTTTATTGCAAGTTGACAGTGGTGTTGTCATTTTATTGTACATTGATCTGTATCGCTTACAGCCTTTTCTTTTTAATGCCTCGCCTTTGCAGCACAGGCAGCTCCGGCTCTAACAGGTTCTGACTTTTGTATTTGCTTGTGGGCAGTCAATAAATGTCTACAGAAACAATGGTAATCTGGTTTTCATGATCTTAAATTACCCCCAAACACACACACACACACACACACACACTTCAAGGTTCAAGGCACAGTCCTCAATTATGATTAGGTTATTATGGTCTATGAGCTGGGATAGTGTATGGTTCGGTCCGAGCCTCTTTGTTTTTCCTTTAATGAACCAGAGCGATGTACAATGCACACACACTATACGGAAGTAATTGTGAGTGGCAAGCTCTGATTGCACTACATGTGCATACTAGTTCTATGCACGAAATCCTCTAATTTAACCCTTTGAAACCACAAGTCCCGGCGTGCAACTCTCAACCCTGACGCCTCCAATCGTCAACGAGCCGTAGGCTACTAACAACTAAATCGCGTCTAAAAGCAGCAATCCTTCTGTGCGGACGAACGGGGAAGGGATCGGTCTATAGCAACAGTCCTTCTCATCTGACAGGCGTATTGATGAGGATCTGTGCAGGTTCATTGATTTAATAGGACTTGGAGCACGCCTGCATCCGACTACCTCTGAAAATACAAGGGATCTTTGTGTGTTTTGGCGTATTGGTGCTGTAACGTCATCGCGTTTGCTTGGAGCTCTATTTGCTTTTTACGCGCTCGTCTAAAAATATACATAGGATTTTCGTGCGACCAAACAACGGTCACGGGCAGGCTGAAAAAATTGTCTAGCTGGAGAAAACGTCAAAAATATTGCATCGGTTTAGCCATTTGTTTTCTCATACCTGGATAATACCAAATATAGTCAGCGATATTTATTGGTGCTCTGTCCTTCCTTTGCGCGTCCCATACTAGTCCGGTGAAGGTTGCCAAAGTTTATTATTAAATCATGCTGAGTTGATGCAAACTAAATCTAATCGACCTATCTGCCAAGTTTGGATATGTCAGATTCATAGTGGATGCCTGTTGCGCTTTGTTGTCTCGCAAACTTTCTGTACCTTAAACCAATTGTATTTAGTTTTAAAAGGTGGCTATTGTGTAGCGAATGATTCAGGTGCTGCTGCTGTAACAGTAAATCAATCTGTCATCGAGTACAAACATAGGCCATTGTTAGCATTGGGACATTTTCGTTGCTTTATGTTTCAGTTACTTACGTATTACTCTTAGTTTTATTAAGGCGCATCGCCAAAAGGCTAGTTTAGATTAAATATTAGAAAGGAAAGCACCCTTTGAGGATTCTTTCTTCTTCTCATATTTGCTGTAGAAGAGAAATGGCTTCCCAGAGTTTTTTTCCCACCCATACTGGCTCAAGTTCAGCTAAGTTTTTCATTGTGCTACTGTGTGCATCCGCCATGGTGGCTGGATGCCTTGGACAGACTATGCCATTTGGGCAGACTTCAACGGCGACCACGGCCTCGATGAGCCTCCGGTCACTGATCACGGAGACAGGGGAGATGACGCGCCAGTATGTGGAGTCAATTGTGGGGACCAATGTTGTCGAAACGGCTTTGGAGGTGAGGAAAGAAAATACCTTAGTCTACCAAAAAACTGATTAACGTCTTTTAGCGTACTGATGTTACCTCACCCTTTAACGATGGATTTATGGCGCCTATATATCACGTTTTGTGACCTCTCTTCCTTTTCTATTCTTTTCTATCAAAGCCTAATTGATCAGGACTAACTCAATTGATAAGAAAATTAAACGACTAACGATGCTGTCCATTCCATTTTCTCTCCTCCCCCAATAACGTTTTTGTCGCCTCCCCCCCCCTTCCTCCACAAGTTAATCTCTTTTTATCCCCCCTTCTTCTCTTCCCCTGTCAAACCCCTTTCCTCTGCCCTAATTTCGTCCCCACTCACTCCTCCTCTGACCTCTCGCGCAACCTCGGCTGTTCCACACTTGGCTCGCCTTCTCTCTGTCCCAGAATGCCGTTGTGTACCTTGAATCTGTGTTTGGTCCAGAGAACATCTATACTGTGGCCATGGTAAGAAAAAAAGTCAAGGAGCTCTACACCATTTAGTCACTCATTCATTTGCTTTGCATAGCCCAGAACACATGTCGGGGTATCCTTTTAGGACAGTGGGACATTGCTTGAAGGGTAGGCTATGCATAGTTCTATGAAAGAAACACCCGTGACTAATGTAAACAGATAGTCAGTTCATATTACCACACTACTGACATTGACACTTAGGGATATTTTGTCTGCTGCTGCTCATAGGACAGTAGAAGTGCTGTGCGGGTGTATGTATGAGTGAGTGACTGGGTAACAGGTGTGAAACACTTGTCCTCTGACACACTCTCCTTCATCACCAGCCTTCCAGTGTGTGTGTGTGTGGGCTCGCGCGCCTGCATGTGAGTATAAATGGCGAGGGTGTCTTGTATCGTGAGCGTGTATTTGCAGTGAGGTTTGTGTTAGTGTGAGAATGCTTGAGTTATGCCTTTCAGTTATAGGGTTTGTCCAGCTGTCATGACATGAGTGTGTCCTTCATACACATGCATGCTCATATTCAGTAGAGCACTGTGTGCAGAAGAATGGGCCCATTGTATCAGACACATATGGAATACCTACACACATAGGAAATCCCCTCTCTCCCATCAATGTTGAAGAATACAGCAATATGAAAGTGCATACAAATCACACCACTTAATTTTGTTTGACTGCCACCAGCTCCAAGTTCTGGAACTGTAGTCTAATTGGATAGGATATTCCACTCCTTGAGTCAACAATATTTCCCAACACATTGGGAGACAGGAAAGAAGTGGTATTTTGGTGAGGTTCCTTAAAATTGTAGTCAGCATTTTTGTCGTTTTCAACTGACCTGAGCTCATGATCCAACCAATAAGGTCCTGATCTGCTTGTTCATCAGTACTAGTGACCATTCCTCTTTTTTCTTTTTTTGCGAAAGCTGATCTAGATGAAAATGCTGACTTTTAAACAATTTGTTGTACTAGTTAAACGCAGAACAGAGAGTTAAACGCAGAACAGAGATGAGGGCTATTTACCAAGATCATTCATCTACTGTGTTTCACATCCGATCTGTAAAATGTCCGTTGATCTTGTCATCGAAAGACCTCAGCCTTCAGAAGCTTATCACTATGGAACTATCCTATAAGTAATTGATTTGTTTCCTTCTTGTCACTTTCCCCCTCCCCATTTCTTACTCTCATTCTCTCGTAATCGTCCTCAACGTCCTCAATCTCCTCCTGTGCCTGTCCCCTTCATATTTTCTCTCTCCATCTTGTATAGTTCTTGGGGATGCTGCTGCAGTTCTTGGCAGAGGGAGCAGCCAGTGGGCTCAACGTCATCGCCGTGTACGTGTCCGAGATCTTCAGAGCCACTGGAGTGGACGGTGCGTAAAGCCCCTCGTAGCACAATGCTACCCTGCAAAACAATATTATGCGGATTCAGTGTTTCCCACAGAATTGAATTCTATTTGTGGTGGTAGGTTTGCAGAATTAACTTGAATGCAACAGTTTTTAACAAATTAGCGCAGCGTGGTTATGATGCTAACCAGATTTAAGCACAATTTAGTAGAACCTGTAAAAATCATTCTGTGGTGGTCAATGTTGATATTGTGGTGGGCCGGCACAAATAAGTCAATGTATGGGAAACACTGGGACTTATCTCTGTACGTCTGCTGTAGGCAGCTGTCTGCCCAGTGCTGGCTATATTGTAGAGCTGACCAGTTTATGATGGAGGTGGCATTTTTGAAGGAGGTGGCAGTTCTCCCTGGTTTCAGGCTGATTTTCATTGTTCTGTTTCACAAGTGGATTTGCAGTGAGCAAAAATTGTGCCTTGTAGTTAATCCCAAACACATGTTTAAACTTCACAAACACGCATAGAGTAGGAATGTTGCAAGCAAAAGAATTACAGCAAGGATTTAATTTGTGAAGATTGTTGTGAAGATTCAGACCTAAGGCTGTGGCTACATTTCTTTAGTTAACATTTTTCTACTGGTGACATGGTTATTTACCATGTGCGAAGAATGATCCTGCGTGTGATTTGTACCGGTAATTTGTAGTAATAAACCAGAGTTACTTTCACCTCATAGCCTTGCTATTGAGTGTGAAAGTATGGCATTTCAGCCTAAGCCCCCATTCCTGATCTGAACAACACAAACGTCACTCCCATCACAGGAATGACAGAAGTGTCTGTGCAGGAACCGTCTGTCAGGTTAACGATGTTGCTAGGGGGAGAACAGTAAGGAATCCGGTTGGTCTTCTTTTGAGGGACCCTGTTGCAACACCTCCCCGAACAAACTGTTGATGAGAAGAAGGCCAGATTTTGTCCTCATAATGAAGCTAAAGTTACTCCTGTATGTCAGAACAAACAAGATCCCCTAACAGGTTTGGCTGTCTACTGTAAAGGACCATTATAGTTTAGTCGTGAGCTTACTAGCTAAAAACAAACAAACAAACAAACAGGCATCACCAATGGAACAGTTGGAACTGTTCAAATCTAGCTTCCTAATTTTGGAAATATATTTGGTGGTGATGTAATGTTAAATCTGCTTTATTCATGTGCTTGTGTGTGTGTGTTATGAAACATAATTCTCCTTTGAAGTCTATGGAACATGGTCAGCAGAATTAAATAAAATGCAAAACTAATACTGGGAAATATGAATGTCATATTTGTTGGAAACCGCTCACATTACAACTGCATTATTTTATAGTTCAGTGACCTTTTGACCTCTATTTTAATGCCTCGATCCCTTTCTTTCCACAGCCAAACTTCCATTTCCACATTTTACTCCAGAGGGTGTTGCCTCAGTAGCAAAGTGGGCGCTTCTGGCTCTGATTGGCTACTGGGTGCTGTCTGTGGTGCTCCGATTGGCTCTGTCTGTGCTGAGGCGGGTGTTCTGGTTGCTGAAGGCTGTCGCGACGCTGTGGCTGTTCGGGCTGATTGTCAGCGACACCAGTGCAGCCACAGACACCACTGCGATGCGATTGGCTGCACTGGTGCTCGGCTACGTTGTGATTGGTTTAGCCACAGGCGGCAAGGAGGCAGCCAGCATGGAGAGCCGTCTCAACACGCTGGAGGGAAAACTCAAAGCCATCGAGAAAAAGAAGATGGATTGAAAGAAGTGACAAATGGTGGCCAGCGAAGGAGATTCAACTGGTGGTGGCTATGAGTCTGACTTTTGACAGGGGTGTGTCTAGGGACAAAGACCGTGTGTGTGTGTGTGTGTGTGTTACTTTCATCATGTCATAATAAAAGAGCCATTGTGCTGTTCATAAGCTGTGTTTCTCTTAATGTTAAAGTCATTGAGTCAGCATGGACATTTTCAGGAGAAGCTTGGCTGTTTGACAATGACCTTCCACAGTCAATGACCCCAAGGTTTTGGTTCTAAATGTTATTTCTATGAACTGTCTGTAATATCCTAAGGTGAATGCACTGTGTCTGCTACAGATGAATAAATCTGTAAAGTGAATCTGCCTTCTTGAGGATTGATTGATGTACTGATCCCAGAATACATTTCAGCTGCAGTGCTTAGAGTGTAGTTACAAGGATTGTCCAAGGATTGGTTCACCATAGGCAACATTCTGACTACACAATGAGTCAATGACAAATAGATAAATCGACGTGTTCGTTCAAATCGATTTGCTTTGCACCTTTGTCTCTTTATGCAAAGGGTTATAACATTATGAATACATGGTATACAAATATTGTTTTGTATTCTTTTTACATTTGCCACTATACTTGGTGAATTTATATTGTTGTATTCCAATGATAGTCCAGTGTCATCATTTACCACTTATATTCTCTCTATTTTCTTTTTCAGACTAAATTGCTTGAGTTAGCGTTCTGACATCAACTCCCTTATGAGTCAATAATTGTTTTTTTTTTTACGAGCAAGCTTAGAGAATGAATATTATGACAAATAACACAAGCATGAAACTTCTGGTGTCTGAACTCCGCTTTACAATGTGAAATATGTTCAGCTAGCTTCATCAGCTAGGACTACCTCCTCTACACATCATAGCTATCTACATCTAACTTACCAGTCTGAACATCAGTCGCAATCAAGACTACTAGATAGATAGATACTTTATTGATCCCCAAGGGGAAATTCAAGACTCAAGATTCAAATTCAAAAATTCAATACTACGGGTTACACCAGTTTTATTTCAACATGTGGTCACGTGAAGAGAAGACTCAAGGCTTCGGACCATTAGCTTTAAAAACAATCACAAGGCATTTGGTTCTTTGAGTGAGGACCAATGGCACTCACGGCCAAATGTACTAATAGCTGTCTATATGCATTTAAGGCAAAGATGGCAGCTTTGGGTCCTCATCAAAATTCAGAGGTCTATGGTTTATTACAGCAATATGTTAAACAGGACAGAGTAATATTCTTGTAAATGGCAGGTAACAGCTTATAACTACTTTGACTATTCTAGTATAGCCTAAATATACTCAATCACATACTATTGGCTAGTTTTCTGTACATGAATTAAGTGTAGTCCTGAACTACAAGAGAACTTCAATGGAGATGTCTAGTCTAAGACTAGGCTTAATCCATACGGGATGCTGGACCTATATTTTTTATTTTATTGTTATACATACACATGACCACAATTTCACACACATTAAGAAAACACAATTCTTCAAATATTACATACATATTACAGATACTGATATGGTTTGCAAAAAACATGTCCACTGATTCAATGACTATCTCAAAGCCTGAGAAACTAAGAGAGAGGTACTGACTTGATTATTATCAACAATAAAGGCCTTGGTATCACTTCCCTGATATCTTTGTATTATTTTGTATATTGTCTATTTAAGGCTTTCATAACATTAAGCATTTTCCTATCTTGCACTTCCTATTGTACAAACCAAATTGATTCATGAAAAACATCTTAAACTAAGACTCCAGAGTTATCCTAGATTTTTTTTGCATCTTTGCGGATTAATCTTTGCGTATTTCACTCCTTGGGCCTTCAAATTTGGATAGATTTCAGGAAACGTTTTTGTTTCAAATTACATATTGCACTTTTAAAGCACAACTATATTTCAAATGTCTCAACCTGTTGATTAGTTCATGTTCAGATAAAATAAACATGTATTCAATAAACAAAACAGCTATAGAAATACAGAGGATGGAATAGAATCAGAGGACAAGCTTGTATGCATAGTATACAAATTAATTAAAAATAAATAAACATATGTTTTTACATACAGAAATGGGGTTTAGTATAAATCTGTAACAGTGGTACTGTAAAACTGAAAAATAGAAGTGCATAATAGTGATACTTGGTGAGGCAAAATGTGACAAGGCCTTGGTTGGTGTTTACATTTCCATGGGAACAAAATGCAGCCGATGCACATAATCGTTTCCCTCGATCGGCCACCAGGATGGCGGGTCAATCAGTGTCGAGAGGTGATGATGTTAGTTTCGAAATTGAAAGTGGCAGTGGTATATGGTAGGAGCAAGGCTCGAAAACATCAAAAAATTGCAGTGAAAGAATGTGTCCATTTATGCAGCAAAGGTACTACATACACCGCTTCCTGACTGCTAATGTGGCTTATTATCCATTTATAAAGGTTAAGAAAAGTAGGAAGTAGGAACGCTAGGAATCCCTGATCAATGTGATTGATTAGGCTGGACCAGTGGTTCTCAAACTTTTCCCATCATTCCCCACTTTGGAGGTGGGGAATTTTCAAGCCCCACCTGAGCCCATCACCCTGGCAAAATGGTCATGTTAAAATATTATTTTCACATTTTGGTTCCATTTCCCGTCTCAATCTGATGATTTTAATTTATTGTTATACTTCATATGTTGGTCTGCCTATGACTCCTATGTTTGTGTGTGGCTATTTTGTTTTGAATCTACGATCTTCCTTGTCAAAAAAGAAAGGCACAAAATAGGCACAAAATACAAAATGTCCTCCTGTTAAAGATAGGCACAAAATACAAAATGTCCTCCTGTTCCTCCTCCTGTCCACCTTTCATGTCTCTATTCCCCACTAGTGGGGCCCGCCCCACACTTTGAGAACCGCTGGGCTGGAACAATGATTTTAAAGTTACTACAGTCTCTGCCTATGATGGTTGGAAACATTTCCCAATAGAGAGTAGCCAGACTTTCTTCACAAAGTGAGTAAGTCTGGTAGTATCAGGCTACCCATGGTTTTGGTGATAAAACCTCAATATAAACAAAAGGAGCGAGTTTGTTTAAATTTTTCTGCATGAACATAAAAGTAAAATGTTTGATTTCATTCATTATTCATATTCATGCAGGTGTACATGTGGCTTTCCTATCACTTATATATGCACATAGCTGTACATACTGTACGTAGGGAGCGTACCTATGTTCCCCGCTTTGTATGGGACCGGGGAACATAGGACCCTTTTTTTAAAACCCTAACCATAATCCTAATCCTAACCCCGAGCGGGGAACATAGGACCCTTTTTTTTAAAACCCTAACCATAATCCTAATCCTAACCCCGAGCGGGGAACATAGGACCCTTTTTTTAAAACCCTAACCATAACCCTAACCCCGAGCAGGGAACATAGGACCCGGGGAACATAGGGATGACCCCCTGTAACATATCTGTTTTTCTCATAATATATTCTGTTAATACACTGCATATATCTATATTATTCTTACTACCATTATATTATTACTGCTACTACATTGCACATATCTGTATGTTGTTCACACATTGTTCACATACTTGTTCACACAGTTTTATAGGCTTATTGACATGTTAAACAAATGTAATATTAGTATTATTAACCAGTTACCATTTATCTTCTATAACTTACATGTCTTATAATTTATAAATATATTAATACTATACAGATTTGTTTACCCCTTCCCAACCCGATTGTTTTAGGAAGTTGCACAGCAAGATCATGAACTGCTGCTAAACTGCTGCCTGTGTGTTTCATTTCTGCCCGATAGCTTAGTTTAGCTAAAGAGAAAAGTGTGCTAGCAAGGAGTGTGTGCTAGCCAGACAGCAAAAAGTATAGGCAGCAGGGACTGTTGCTAGCACATCTCTAAATGTGTCCTTATTATAAATAATATTATAAAAAGTACTTATTTTGTGCCAGAGTACAGGCAGAGGTCTGAATTTGAGCCTCTTGCATCGACCCTGTAGGGTGTGCTTCATCACCTCTAGCGTTGGCACTGACGTTAACATGAAGGACCTGCAGAAAGAGAACAAGCTGAATGGAACACATAAGACTGCACTACATGCGCTTGTAATATGCTACACTGTGACTTCAGACAAAAGCAACTGCTAAATGAGCAAATGTGAAAAAAGATCTTTCCTGAAATCAGATATTTTTTTTACCCCTCAAAAGTTGAGCTTGTCTGAGTTGTAGGCGCTGGTGCCAGTGTTGGTGTCCATGCTAAGAGGTGAACTTGTAAGAAAATCATCCAGACCCCCACCCCACCCCTGGAGCTGGTACTGGGGCCCTGGGTCCAGTGGAACTCTAGAAACAGGATTGGTATCTGCTCCTGCTCCTCCTCCTACTTCTCCTGCTCCTGTTCCTCCTCTTGTTCCTCCTCCTGCTTCTCCTGCTCCTCCTTCTCCTCCTCCTCCTTCTCCTGCTGCTCCTCCTGCTGTTCCTACTGCTCCTCCTCCGACTGAAGCCTGTTAGAGGACACTTATTTTCATAAATGGGTCCAAAAACCAAGGTATTCCTATCAAATCCTTCATGTGAAAAGAAGCATTATCTGGCAAGCCGTGTTTGGGCATTCATATCGCAAAAAGTATTATTCCTAACCTGCCCAAACTTTGTAAGATGGAAAATAACCATGTTGTCAGTGAAAGAAACAAAATATACACTATCACATACAGCTATCTTGACTAATGTATGTGATATAGCTATGGACAATATGACACACTGCAAACAGACATCCAAGCAGTTTCATTGCCTATGTCCTGCTAAAATAAAAACAATCATTTCATAACAACTATTGGTTTTGAGCCACTGTATGTACATGCAAGGAATATATATTACATACCCAAGAAGGAGCAGCAGGTGTGTATGGAGGGCAAGGCTCAGAACAGCTGCCTGCCACCTCAGAGTAAGGCTATAATAACAATGCCACAGAACAAGTTTTTCAGTGTAGAATTAAATTTCCCTCACGGGATCAAAAAAGTATATATACTATACTTAAACGATGTTAAACGCAGTCCTTTCCTATATATACAATATACGATCCAAACACTTCAATCCAATTACTATATAGTAAATAGTATGCTGAAGGTGAGGGCAATACTAATATTGGACATCTGAAGTCAGATCAGTGCATTCATACACACAGGCCCAGAAACAGACAGATAAACAAAAGGAAAGAAGATGATTCTTCTGTGTGGACCCAAAGGAAAGACAGGAGGAAAGTGCCAGACAGGAGGGTGCCAGACAGAAGAAGAACAGACTGGTCGTCATTATTTAAAGGGCAAGAGGGTGGAGGGATGAGGAAGGAGTGTAGTGAGTGTAGAAGAATGAAGAGACGTAGAACTTGGGGAAGGCTGAACTTACAGGTGGCTGACTATCCATGTGCTGAGGTAACGAAGAATAGGGCTGAAACCACGGTGGACGGTCTGCACTCGCCACAGCCTGTAAGAGGAATGCATAAAGAATAATAATAATAAGAAGAAGAAGAAGAAGAAGAAGAAGCCAGGAGATTTCAAGATAGTGGATTCCATCCACTATAAAAACACTGGCTCACTGGTGGTCAGCATTTTTTCCACTGATGATTTATGTTGCTACTCTTTGTGACCGGTGTCAAGTGTGCATCCATGGTGACTATAGCTTAAGGCTCAAATTTTCTCTCTTTCTCAAGTTGATAAGTACTTGATCACATTGGATAACTATTGATTCTCACAATTGTGAAAACTTAACTTTAGTTAATCTTTATCAACCGCCTCTGCTTAAGGTAAATTAACTCAATGCGCATAAAACATGGACATGTTGCTCCTTGATGCAATGACTAAGGGCCAAGCAGCATGTCAAACTGATTATTCTTCAAACATCCAACAGAAACTAAATTCAGGTTTGTGAAATTGTGACAAGGAAAGAAGGAGGGAGAAGAGGATAGAGCGAAAGACAGAAAGAGGCTGATTTGATTGGGCAGTGAGGAGCTACAGTCTCTCACCACAGGTGGAGGTGGGAGGGAGGATGTTGGTGTAGACATGGCAACAGGATCCTGCAACAGAAACAAGAGTAGAATAGTGTGAAAGGGTTTTGAAGTGAGCCTGACAGACAGATAGACAGTTAGAGAAATATGAACAGACAGAATGTAATGGTCACCCATTAAAAGTATGTGTTGTTTTGAGCAGGTACTCATTGTGTGTTTATTAATTTGGCTGTTGAAATAATGTAGAAACTAAAATGAGACATTTGGTTATGGTTATGGTTATGGGACTTTGCAGACGTCTTTGTCCACATTGCATTTATACCAGAACTGGTGAAAACCGACAGATGTAAACTCCTACGGATGGGTCTGTCAATCAGCAGGAGGTGTTTGTGGGACGGGGACATTTCTTATGTTCTGTAATCAGGTTAGGTCGGCCGCAGCAGCACAAGCATCTATTGTTTGTTAAGTTAAGTCTTAAGACTACTGATTTTTTTTTTACATTTTTGCATTTTTTGTTTATATTCAGGATACAATCTGGGAGGACATTGCCGCCAAGGAACAGACTAGAGAGATGCAGGTTTCTTCCCTCTGGTGGATGAGCACATCATACAGACCATAATCTTATATGCGCACAACGGTACTTGAACATCTGATGTCAACATGTGATTTTTTCCGTTTGTTGAGCGACTTGTTTGCAGTGTTACGGTGTTATTTTGGGGTAATCTGTTTGAATGGTGATGGTGAATGGTGGCACACTACAGCACACTTGGTTGATTTGAATGAATGAAGGAATGACTAGAGCGGACGCATTGGTGGTGGTTAGTGAGGTTCCACCTTCACTGTGGAGTGCTTTGAGTGTTAGAAAAGCGTTATATAAATGTAACGTATTGTTTTTGTTGTTGGTTGAGTTGAATGTCTGAATGACTGGAGCGGGCCTACTACACTTTAACCTGCAAATGCATGGATTATAATTACGGGGTGTTTAATGGAAATGTTGGACTGCTTGTGTCTTTATTCGAGCTTCCTGTGTTTACTACCAGAGCAATGTATGTTTACTTTCTTTGCAATTTAACCTGTGTCCACAACATTGATTGGCAGTGGCTGTATAAATGAAAGTCTTCTCCGCCTCTTTTAGCGCATTCTGTAGACATAAAGGCATTTGTTAGAAGATGCCTCTATATATATATATATATATATATATATATATATACTTATACTATACTATTTGTTAGAAGATGCCTCTCTTCAGTAGCCTGGAAAAATCCAAATTCATTCACGAAGTGAATAGAGTCTGGTGACTCATGATTGGGATTTGTTTCAAACACTTGCATCGCGACGGGCACTAACTTTGAAATCATTGGGCCAGCCTTACCAATCACATTGATCAGAGATTCCTAGCATTACTTATACTTCGCCTAAACTTTACAAACTGACAATAAACAGCATCGCCAGTTAGGAAAAATTGTAGGTCTACCTTTGCTGTAAATACATTTCTGCATGGTAATGTTTGCAGGTATTGCTGTTTATCACAATAACTTTTGGTTCCGTCTTCCCCTCTCGTCGCTGATTGGCCTGACATTTGTCTTGTCTGAGAGAAACGGTTATGAACTATGGTGTTTTAGACTAGATCTCCCTGACAGAAGCTCTGGTGGGCGTGGGCCAGGCTACCTCTTCAAAGCAGCAACAACTACACTTACATGGATGTGGATGGGCTGTGGAACTACACTTACATGGATGTGGATGGGCTGTGGAACTACACTTACATGGATGTGGATGGGCTGAGCGGGGGATGGTGAAGCAACAGGGGCATAGATCTTTTTACAACTCCTACAACACCTCCTCACAAAGCAGCAGCCGCCCAGCAGCAACAGCAGTGTACCGATAACGGAAACAATGTTGGACACCAGCAGGCTTTCATTAGAAGATTCTGAATGGAGGAATTGAGAAAGGGGGATAGAGAGAGAGAGAGAGAGTGGGTGAGAAAATCAAGGATAAATGTTAAAATGTCCCGAGGGACTGGATGGATCCACTTGTGTCCTAGAAAAATATACTGTAACAAACTGCAATGTTTGTCTCAGAATGTTTTTTATTGGTTTAACACACCAAAACACACGAACACTAATGCCGGGCCAGACACGGCCCTTATGCCCCAGCACTAAACCTCTACTTCAGGCTGTAAAACACACACTAGCCAACCCTGGTTCTGAACACTGTAACTAGCTGTAAACACACACAACTGATTTGATGCATTAACATTCCCAACACTGCATGGTTTCAACATCACATTCATAAACACATCACACACTGCACAGCACCATGGGAGTTCACAGTCCTAAACTAACTAGGCTCAGTTCATTACAATACGTTGAAAGAGGGGCGGGAATCGAACCCTGGTCACCGGCATACGGTGCAGGTGCCCCAGCCAGTTGCGCCAGAGCTGGGGCCGTTGTTTTGTTATCTTGAGCAAGAAATATAGAATGGTATATTTAATGGACACAGTGTGACAGAGAGCACTGATTCTACGCCAGTGTTTCTCAAAGTGTGCTTCGGGGACCACTGGTGGTCTGCAAGCTATCCCAAGTGGTCCGCGAGCAGACGTGGTGAAATATAATGTAGATGAGTTGTTTGCAATATTGAACCAACTTCTGTGTTAATCCAAACAGTTCTGCAACACTGTTTATGTAACCTGCGTTGTGTTGAACCTGCACGATTCAGCCCTGCACACGCCCGGACTCGAACCCGTGAACAGCAGCACCTCGGATCGGGAGGCGAGCGCGCTAACAATTGAGCCAATAGCCCAGGCTACTGGCTCGCATGCCAGCAGCACTCTTGAGGCGTCGGGGAGTGAGGTTTACCAACGTTCCACAAGCACAGCTAAGCTAGCTGGCATCCGTGGTCAGTGAGTTTTTTTTTTAATTGGTTAAGTGGTCCTTGGTCTGAAAAAGTTTAAGAAACACTGTTCTACATGACAGTCAGATGCTCACAATGCAGTTAGGATAAGCTGTTATGCACTGAGGTAGGCTACACTGAAGTCTGAAATAACTGTCACACTTATCAAGAAGATACAACAAAAAACAACTTACCACTGCTATCATAGACATTCATAACAACGGCACGGCTTTTGTTCTTGTCGCGGACCTCATATTGCCCCTTGTCACCTGACTTCAGGTCCGTAATAGTGAGGACCAGTTCACCAAACTCTGCATGCAGGTCTATCCGAGACCCAAAGATTCGGAATGCCTCTTCAGTCACCATGGCGTTCTGGAAAAGCACATGCTTATCCTTGGAGGAATCAATAAATGTAAGCACTGCCTCGGCTAAGGGAACAGGGAACTTTCTCTTGATGGACCCGTCGCTCAAATCGTATTGTCTCTTGAGTTCTGAGATGGAAAGATACTGTTAAGATAGCTCCAATTGAAAATCATGAAATTCAGCTCATTTAAAACATATTTGGGACAAATGAAGGGAGTCTGTTGGAGCACTGCTTTCACTGCACATTCACAGGAGATTTGAATGTGTATCAGCATGCTGGTAAGAGTGCTTAAAAGGAGGTGTTTTATGGTGTACCTGTGACAGAGAGTATAGTGCTGGAGATCTCGACACCGTTCTCCTTCAGGAAAGTATAGCGACCTTCATCGGCGTAGGTGATCTTGACAGCCTCCCAGCGATCATGTGTCACCTCCCCCCTGGCTCCCCGTTTGTTATCTGCGTTGATCCGACTCCACAGAACCCTGCGGTCAGTCGATTTTGGAGTGGTGAACTCCAATATGGACACATTCTTTGGCACCTCCAGACTAAACTTCTCACCATAAGTTACTTCACTATGGACGGAGCAATCTGTGGGAGAGCAAAACAGGGATCAGGTAAAAGCTGAACTATGAAGCCCAAAACCTGGCTGTCTCCAATTTTTTAGATTCTTCAAAGAAATGTTGGCCAGATTTGTGCATGGCTTTGTTTATTGGCTGTGACAAACATCAATAAATTAGTGCTGGTAGCTGACAGCTCATAGTGAATGGAAAGAAGTTAGGAAAGCATGTTCTCACCCTTGAGAATGAGATTGATCACTGGCAATTCCATATTAAACATATGTGGAAAACTCCAACAGTACTCTCCCTCATGTTGTTTCATTACCTCAGGAATGTATATGTAGTTGCCTTTGAACTGATACGAGGGGAGTAAGATCTGGGGGAATAAAAACCAACAGTAAGACATGCACTTTAAAGCCACCCTTAAACTAGAAAGTTGCTAGGTAGGTAATCGCCTACAGGGGGCAGCTTAGACAATGGCAGAAGTGCCGTTCGTCATGTTATGAGGTTATGTGCCATTACAATGATTTTGGAAACGGTATGTTAAGGACAAAAAATTGTTAAGGATGCCTTTAAGACTTTGCTATAGATTTATGTCTAAATGTATGCATTTGGCAGAAGCTTTTCTCTAAAGCTCTTTAGACTGTTTTTGTTATGAGTCTGTTATGAGAAATTACCTGGCAGGACTCAAAGCTGGGTCCTCATGGTTATGTAAGGGGGCGATCAGATAGGATGCGTTTTTTGCAGTGCGGTGCGCCTTTATGTTGTTTCGTATTGGCAGTAAGCGTTTTTTTGCGCTGCTTTTGAGCGCCCTGTGTTTTGTGCGCCTGCTGTGTCTCACATTTTTGCAGAGGTGCCTTGAACGCCTTGAATGAAAACATACTGCACCATGTGTTTTATTAGCGGAAAAGCGCATCCTGTCTGATTGCCCCCTAAATCTACATGTTTGCCGATGGTTTCACTATGGCTGCACTACGACTCCACCTCCAGAGTTTATTATTAAGGATACAATCTATGATTCTGGAAAAAGGTTGGAGAAAGATATTTAAGCCATTGTACCAGTTTGTGTGAGTGTGTGAGTGTGAGTGTGTGTGTGTGTGTGTGTGTGTGTGTCAGAGGAGGAAGTAAGTCATACAAGTCACAGTGCAAGTCACAAGCAAGTCTCAAGTCTTAACCATCAAGTCTCAAGCAAGTCTCAAGTCTTAACCATCGAGTCTCAAGCAAGTCTCAAGTCTTAACCATCGAGTCTCAAGCAAGTCTCAAGTCTTAACCATCGAGTCTCAAGCAAGTCTCAAGTCTTAACCATCGAGTCTCAAGTAAGTCCCAAGTCACTGTGGTGAAAATTAAGCAAGTCAACAGAAGGGGGTCACTTGCACTTCAGCCTGGTTGGTGGTCACGGAACAGGACGCAGAAGTCAAGAAGGGAGATTCAAGGTCTAACAAGAGCCAAGGAGCAGGACCGGAGCACTCAATGCTTAAAGTGATTTTTATTTGTGCAAACTGACTAACGTTTCAACGCCCATGCGTCTTCTCTGCATGGGCGTTGAAACGTTAGTCAGTCTCAAGTCATAAGTCAAGTCAGTCTCAAGTCAAGTCTTTTATCCATGTTTGTAAAAAGCATGTTTGTCCAAGCAGGTCGCAAGTCCTCAAATTTGCGACTTAAGTCAGACTCGAGTCAAGTCATGTGACTCGAGTCCCCCACCTCTGGTGTGTGTGTGTGTATTGAATTGGAATCATGGACTGCAGCTTTAAACTATCTGACTATTGACTTATGGTTATGATTATTGAATTTAGCTCACACTTTTGTACGAAGACTTAAAGCTGCAGTTGGCAAGTATTTTTGGACATATTCACTGAAATGAATCACTATGCTCGGACAGAACAACATAAATCAGCCGTTTTTAGAAAAAAACCCGCACTTCTACCTCCACCTAGAGCCTGTTATTTGTTTTGCAAAAATTCACAGCTCCCGGTTCTTCTGGTCTAATCAGAGCAGAGCTGTGTGAGATCTGACTGTCAATCATAGTCTGGTGCAGTCTGGTGCACACTGACGAGCACAAACTCGATGAGAGGGTGCTCTGTGGTAGTGGGGGAGGGGCACAAGAGTGTAAACATTCAAAATTTTGGCTAAGTCCCCTCAATCTGTCAGACTTGCTGCTTTAAGTGTCCAAAGACACTTATTTTAGACAAGGTCTTCTGAGTGGCTCCACTAATAGACCTATTAAGGAATAACACTAAGAACACACCAGTGTGTGTTAGTTGTGGCCAAGTTTATTCACATGTTTGCAATGTCTACTTACATGAGTCCTGTTTGCCACCTGCTTTTCAGAGCTTCCAGGTACACTTGATTTAAAGAGCAAATCAGCAGAAGGTAACTTTTTTGCAATGGGGAAAAACTGGCCAGGGCATACATATTCAGTATTTCTGTACCCTATCGGAGAAAAAAAAGAGAGAAAAGAGAGAGGGGGGGTATACCTTGGATTTACATTGGCATATTAATTTCACATTTTTATCCAGAGCAATTTATAATGAGGAGGAGCATTCAAATACAGCCTAAATGGCCTGAAAAGGTTTAAACTAGCCTACCTTTTACAAAGCAAAAAATCTGATGATAGTGCTGCAGAGCTTTACAGAACCCTGGATTCATGGCATATATCCAGAAAATGTGCACTCATTTTACTACATTGTGTGCACGTTTTAAATAGTGTTTTAGTAAATTGTGCTCTCATTTTAATAAAATGAGTGTACAATTTAAGCTCATTTTAGTAAATTGTGCTCTCATTTTAATTGTTTTTAAAATGAGTGTACAATTTAAGAAAATGTGCACATTCTATCTTGTAATGACAGCTCCTGGACTCCATAGGGAGAGTGTTGTTGTTATGCTATGCATTCGCCAGTAGGTGGCAAGAACGTGTTAATTTTGCGATCTGAGGTTGAGGCAGAGAACCAAATCCATGTGCTTTATCGTTACCTTTTCACACAGTTTGAAATGGCATAATGTGCAATTTCTCCAGCAGAGGGGGAAATCCTGCCAAGTTTCCCCTTTAAAGACCGCTGTCACGTCATCCGCTTTGGTAGTTTGAAGAGGTCAGAAGGTTTGAGGTGAGAAGAATAATACGTGGACAATGAATGACATCTGTCACTGGTCTGCTGTGTCTTTAGGCTACTTGTTGTAGGCTGTAGTTATCATGCTACATTAGGCTACAACTTAACAAGTGATCGCTATTTGATAAATGTCTCACTCTCATAGCCCAAGAAATGGAATATCTAGCCTCCTCCTACTGCATTGCCTTCTTGGTTGTTTACTAAACCATTTACAAAGTGACTCACCTTGTCCTGCAGTCGCGGTGACATGCCCTGAAAACATGACATAAATAAAGCTGAATTGGCAACTAATAACAACAGACAATCAATAAGCGAATGTTGTTGGCTACACTCTCCTCTCAACAGCAACTACTCACCCGCAAGTAAAAGCGTGAGAACAGAAAACAAATGCATAATCACTGGAAAAGCAACACTTAGCTATTTTATTTGCCAAGTAGTAACAAACCAAAACTCGTTAGCTAAACTATGTTTTATGTATTTTTTTTGTGTGTGTAGATCGGTCGAACATGATAAGGCTGTTTCTGTAGCTTGATCTGCGTGAAGTCAGAAACAAAACGTTTCCAGTAGTATAAAACGTGAGTAAAAGTCCTCAAAGCTTTACTCTGAAAATTAGGTTACACAGGTACATATACACAGTAGTGAGATGTCTGGTTTGTTTTACAACGAGCAAAGAGAAGGACTTTCGTTTTATGCCAATCCTGTTTTGATCGCTACCACAAGAATGGTGAAATAGGGTGTGGCTATTTGTATATCTACTTTTATTTTGACAGCATTAGTTTGATATTAGGGCCTTGTTGTCGGCATCTAAACGTACGCTTTTAGTCCTGTCCTTGCTTAAGCCAGAGGGAGGGATGGTTGGTATTCAGTAACTTTTGGCAAGGTGGAGTTAGAAAAATAAGTGAGAGCATTGTATTGTTGGTGTCTTGTTTGTTTTATCACCCTTTATGTCAATTATATGCTTATGCAGGGATATATTAGGCCAACAGGTGAATAGGCTAAACATTTTAACTACATGTCCCCACAAAACCTACACAGCTGATTATGCACATTAAATCAATAATTTTTGTAGGTTTTGCAGGTTTTCTGAAATATTACGTAGTCTATAGACGTGTAAATGAGCCATTATCTACTGAAATATACAATCATTTGTATTCATGAGTTTCATCAGGACCCTTTACACAGATGTTAAGCATCATGCAGTCTGCATTCATAATCTAGGTGCTTGATTTTATACACCAGGCTGTGGAAAGTGACCTGATGAAACCCATGAATACATTTCAAGTGCAGAAAACGTAACACTGGATAAAGTCAAGTTCAAAATTCTTTTTTTTTTTTTTTTTTTTTTTTTTTTTCATTCTGGTTGCATATTAGAGTGAAATGTTATTCCTGAAAGACATTATGTTTGAAAATGTCTACATTTCCTGAAAGTCCATAATGTTCCAGAACTTGTAACATACCTGTACCTTATGTTACAAATCATATATGAACAACCTCCTCTTTAAACCCTCCAGCATAGGCCTATAGCACTGGAAAATGTAGTGTTTGTAAGTAGCCTATACAATTTAAGTGGAGATTTTCTCATGGCTGTTGGCAGTATTTATCAAAATGCACACCGTAATAACATTTCACTCTAATACGGTGTCCAAAATAAAAAAATCTACTTACTTATAACATTTAAGAAAAAAACAACAACATTTTAGCCTATATATAGCCTAATTTATATAAACAGGGTGATAAATCACAAAAAGCTATCACTTATTTTGTAATTCTAAGGTGGTATATTATCAAAAATCAGTATGAGACTTCTTCCCCTCGAATGGTAAGTATACAAAGCAACAGTGCCCTCTACAGTAACAAAATTCACTCATGTACAGCCTGTATTTTCTGAAAGCTATAATATCTGGAATATATTTCTGCATGTAGCAAATTAAACTTTGTAGTGTTGTGATTTTACAGCCTCTTAAGTACAACTCAATGAAAAAGTGACTTTTTCAGTCATGCCACAAGTTTGTGTGATATATTAAAACTTGCAGAGGTGGAAAGTAACGAAATACATTTACTCACGTTATTGTATTAAGTAGTTTTTCTGTGTATTTTGTATTTTTTAAGTAGTTTATAAAATCGGTATTTTAAATTTTACTTGATTACATTTTGAGTGAAGTATTGTACTTCGCTACATAAAAAATCCCATCCGTTACTTAAAAAAAAAAAAAAGTTAAGACTAAAGAAAACAGAAAGGGAGAGAAAAGAAATCGCGCCCTAAAACACTAGCCTAGTGATAATGATCAGCATAGCCTACAACAGGACATGAATCAAGCTGGCGCCATGCAGTCTTTCTGAAAGTGATGGAGATGGAGCTGGATCACGAGATGCATCAGATTACATGTGTAGCCTAACCTAAGTGTATTTTCCGCTATTTCAATGGGTTGTCTCAGTTCGTTTTAGCACTAATGATAGCGGAGATATTCAAGCAAACACCATGGGATTTCGTGTTTTGACGTTCGTGCTCACCTTTCTTTGGAAAGAAGTTTATTAGCAGTTGTTTCCCCTCATTTTGATGTCTCTCTTTTTAGTAACCTGACTTGGCTTTCTTGGAGAAAGACATTGCACCAGCAGCACAACAATTAGCGGTCCACTACTAGCAATGCTCAACTAAATAAACAAAAGATAGACTACCTTATGAATTGTGCAGGCGGACTAAACCACTAAGCTCTTTAGCAAGGGAGAGTGAGAGTGACCTAGACAGTTTTCACTATGTTTTGTATACAAAATCCAGTCAGTTTTAAATTTCGTCTGACATTCATTTTGACATTTATGAAGTTAAAATATTCAGGTAAAATAAATATATGGTGGACATATATATATATTTTTTTTCAGTAATTAGCTTAAACTTCCAGTGAGTCTATTCGAAATTTTCACCACACATTATATTAACACACATATAAAAAATCCAAACATAAGAGTTATGTGTATTAAAGTGGAATGACACAGGAAAAAAGTATTGAACGTGCCTACTGAAATTTCTTCAATACTTTGTGGAAAAGCGTTTGTTTGTAAAGACAGCTTCAAGACATTTTCTGTATGACAAAACGTATTAGTCACAGTATCAGGTGTGATTTTGGCCCATTGTTCTAAACAGATTCCAGGGGTCCCTCTTGTGAATCCTGATCTTTAGTTACTTCCAGAACTGTTTAATTGAATTGGCTGCCTTCAAGTCTTTCTGGAGCTTTTTCCGAGTGGTCCTTGGCTCTTGGAATTGACTATCCTTCTGACTCCCTGGTCAGAAATATTGCGAGGAGATCCTGCATGGCACTGATGTTTCTTCCACTTGCAGATAATGGCTCCAATGCTGCTTACTGAAGATTCTGAAGTTTTGAAATGCATCTGTGTAACCAGTTTCATTGATATGTTTTGCCACAATAAGGTTGCAAAGGTCTTGGGAGAGCTTTTTGCTTTTATCCATCATGAAATGTTTCTTGTGTGACACCTTGGTAATAAAAAACCTTTTTATAGCCCATCAATATACTAACCAAGCTAATATTAATTTGCACAGATAGAAAGGATAACTACTCTAACTACTTACAGATTCCAGCTCGTTCCTTCCATTTCCTTGCCTTAGTGCTTTTTCTTAGCTTGTTCAATACTTTTCCCCTGTGTTATTCCACTTCATTACACATGACTCTACTTATGGAGTTGTACCCCCCGTATTCCACTTTTCAAGGGCCCTCTCCTCCATTGGGGCCCTATACTTCCCACTCTCCCCCCCAGTTTGACGCCCTTTAATCTGCTGAACCTTCTGCTCGTTTCCAAATATAAAAAAAACTCTCCGCAACTCAACATTGGCCTGCCTGCCTCAGCTGCCTGTGAGGGGTTTTTCAGTTGTGCTGGATTACTGTTCACTGCAAAGCGACGCAAGGATGAGTGCAACTAACTTTGAAAATCAACTACTGTTCTTAAAGGAGAACTCCAGTGATTTTTCACATAGATCTCCATTTCTCAACGTCACCGAGTACTGTCGGTATGAACAAAACTGAAACAATCGGTTTTACCTAGCTCGAGTTGCTGCAGCTACAGCGCTACACACTGGGAGCATGAACATGGCTGCCTTAGCTGCTGGCTGCAGCAACTCGAGCTAGGACCAAAGTCCTTTTCAGGCAAGTACCCACTCGGCGGCCATACTGCAACACTTTTTGGGCACTTATCGTGCATCTATTTCGGCAGAAATGCGTGCGCGTAAGGCTTCACGACACCAATCTTGCTCCAGCAGCGAGATCACAACAGATGATTGGCACGATGTCTTCACAGCACACCACATGATTGGCTCAATGTATTTTACAACACACCATGTCCTTCAAATTGTAAATGTATCACTGCTGTCTGGCACTTTTCCTAAGTCACTGAAAACAGCTGTTGTAAAGCCACTTCTCAAGAAGAATAACCTGGATGCCTCCATGCTAAACAATTACAGGCCCATATCCAATCTACCTTTTATTGGCAAAATTATTGAAAAAGTAGTCTTTAATCAATTAACCACCTTCCTAACATCAAATGGGTATTTTGATTACTTTCAGTCTGGTTTTCGGGCAAATCACAGCACTGAAACAGCTCTCATTAAAGTTTCCAATGACATACGCCTCAACACAGATTCAGGTAAAACATCAGTCCTAGTGCTACTGGACCTTAGTGCAGTATTTGACACTGTTGATCATATCTACAAGAAAGGAGCTTCTTTGTTGCCATCGGAAACTGTACCTCAACACCAACGTCCTTGACCTGTGGTGTTCCCCAGGGGTCGATCTTGGGGCCACTATTATACAACCTCTATATGCTCCCACTTGGACAAATCATTCAAAATAATTTAATTTCATATCATAGCTATGCAGATGACACACAAATTTACTTAGCTCTATCACCAAATGACTATGGTCCTCTTGAATCTATGTGTCAGTGTATAGAACAAATCAACACCTGGATGTCTCAAAATTTTCTTCAGCTGAACAAAGAAAAAACTGAAGTAATTATATTTGGTAAAAATGAGGAAAGACTTAGGGTTGCCACTCTCCTTGACACAAAAGGGTTGAAGGCAAAGGATACTGCTAAAAATCTTGGTGTATTAATTGACAGTGATCTAACATGACTCATTCATGCATTTATCTCCAGCAGGGTTGATTACTGCAATGGACTGTTCACAGGCCTTCCTAAAAAGACTATTAAACAGCTTCAGGTGATACAAAATGCAGCAGCTAGGACTCTAACAAAAACTAAAAGAACTGACCACATTACTCCAATTCTTAAGTCCTTGCACTGGCTTCCAGTAAGTCACAGAATTGACTTTAAAGCACTATTGCTTGTTTATAAATCAGTAAATGGAGCAGGACCTAAATACTTGTCAGACATGCTTCAGCAGTACACACCTTCTCGTCCTCTCAGGTCCTAGGTGAAAAACCTGCTAGTAAAACCTACAGTTAGAACTAAACATGGTGAAGCAGCTTTTAGCTGCTATCTTGGCTCAACTGTGGAACCAACTTTGGGATGACATTAAAAGGCCCCAACTGTAGCCAGTTTTAAATCTAGACTTAAGACCAAACTGTTCTCAGATGCTTTCTGCTAACTGTGCCGAGTTACAAATTCTGAATCTGCCTTGATAATTATTCTACTTTGTCTTTTATTACTTTTTTTTACTACTTTTGCCTTTGTTTTTGCTTACTAATTATGACCGCCCGGCGCGCTTAGCGGCGGTCATATAGGTTTAGTCAGATTTTTTTTTTTTTTTTTTCTTTTTTTTTTTTTTTCTGTCCAAATTTCCGTCAATGATTCCGGGACACTGAAAGACCGGGGTAGACAAAACTTGGTGGGCATGTAACCCCACATGGATAGCATGGAACCATCGTTTTCGTTTTGATCTGTAGCCCCACGCTGGACTGCACCCCGAAAGGAGGGTAGGGCAGACACAGTTTTCTGTGAATATCTCGAAAACCGTAGGGTTTAGGAGGACCATTTTTTTTGTATGTTGATCTCAAGGGGGCCATGTCAACCCATTCCATAACCACTCATTTCATGTATAGCGCCACCTAGTTAAACACAAAAAAGTAAAAATGAGGTGGTGTAATTGAAGGTATCTGTGACCTAACATAGTCAAAACTGCACGAAATTGGAAGTGTAGGATCATTATGACACCCTCTGTATGCACACCAAGTTTTGTGGAATTCCGTTCATGGGGGCCACACAATAAATTAATTTATGTTACTATACACCAACTGGCCTGTAGGTGGCCGGAGACAGTTGTCTGTGAATATCTCGAGAACCGTAGGGCCTAGGAGGTCCACCTTTTTTTTTGTATGTTGGTCTTAAGGGGCATGTCAACCCATCCCATTACCACTTATTTCATGTATAGCGCCACCTAGTTAAAATTAAAAAGCAAAAAATTAGGTGTTTTCATCTCAATATCTCTGGCTGACAAGGTCAAAACTGCACGAAATTAAAAGTGTAGGATCATTATGACACCCCTCTGAATGCATGCCAAGTTTTATGTACTTTCGTTCATGGGGGCCTTACAATAAAATAATTTATGTGTACATTTAGTGACATACACCAACAAGGATTCCCGGACACTGAAAGACCGGGGTACACAAAACTTGGTGGGCATGTACCCCTACATGGATAGCATGGAACCGTCATTTTTCGTTTTCATCTGCAGCCCCCGCTGGACTGGACCCCGAAAGGAGGGTAGGGCAGACACAGTTCTCTGTGAATCTTTTATGGTATGTTGGTCTCAAGGGCCCACATCAACCTGGCTCATAATCACTCATTTGTGATTTGCCCCCGGTAAAAAATGAAAATCAGTAGGATTAAAAAGAAAGCCAAAATAAATATTCATCATCATCATCATGGCTGCATTTTCAGTTTTGGCGAAAGTAGTCGTTTGTCCACTAGATGGCGCATCGTTGCAGTGAGGCGTAATTTTGTTGGAAGTTAAAAGTGGGTTGGAAAAACAATGGGCGCTTCATGCAAGGACTGTAATTTACATTGCGAACATCTAATAAGGATAGGGCGATGTTCACATGAAGTGTAATTCCCATTTCTTCTTGAAGCGAAAATAAATCTGAGGATGTTTATCGGACATGCTTGGTTTTACTGCAGGAATGCGTTAATCTTGTAATATCAATAAGGACCTAGGTAATGTTACCGTTAAGCGTTGGTTGAGTGATGGAGGCATTTGATTTATTGCATTTGTAGAAAACTATAAATGCGGTTATACCAAACAAATGTATAGCAGCACTGTTTGTATCTTTCGACTGTCATTTATTGCACGTGCTACAAAATCATTCTGTGCAATGGAAGATTTACCAACGTTACACCCGGTCTGATACAGTTTTGCCTATACATCGTGAGACTGAGACGCCTGTTTATTATGACCGCCGCTTCAGGTTTAGTCAGATTTTTTTTTTTTTTTTTTTTTTTTTTTTTTTAGCATGTCCAAATTTCCGTCAATGATTCCCGGGACACTGAAAGACCGGGGTAGACAAAACTTGGTGGGCATGTAACCCCATATGGATAGCATGGAACCATCGTTTTCGTTTTGATCTGTAGCCCCCACGCTGGACTGCACCCCGAAGGAGGGTAGGGCAGACACAGTTTTCTGTGAATATCTCGAGAACCGTAAGGTTTAGGAGGACCATTATTTTTGTATGTTGATCTCAAGGGGGCCATGTCAACGCATTCCATAACCACTCATTTCATGTATAGCGCCACCTAGTTAAACACAAAAAGTAAAAATGAGGTGGTGTAATTGAAGGTATCTGTGACCTAACATAGTCAAAACTGCACGAAATTGGAAGTGTAGGATCATTATGACACCCTCTGTATGCACGCCAAGTTTTGTGGAATTCCGTTCATGGGGGGCCACACAATAAATTAATTTATGTTACTATACACCAACTGGCCTGTAGGTGGCCGGAGACAGTTTTCTGTGAATATCTCGAGAACCGTAGGGCCTAGGGAGGTCCACCTTTTTGTATGTTGGTCTTAAGGGGGCATGTCAACCCATCCCATTACCACTTATTTCATGTATAGCGCCACCTAGTTAAAAAATTAAAAAAATAAAATTAGGTGTTTTCATCTCAATATCTCTGGCTGACAAGGTCAAAACTGCACAAAATTAAAAGTGTAGGATCATTATGACACCCTCTGAATGCATGCCAAGTTTTGTGTACTTTCGTTCATGGGGGCCTTACAATAAAATAATTTATGTGTACATTTAGTGGCGTAACCAACAAGGATTCCCGACACTGAAAGACCGGGTACACAAAACTTGGTGAGCATGTACCCCCATATGGATAGCATGGAACCGTCATTTTTCGTTTTCATCTGCAGCCCCCGCTGGACTGGACCCCGAAAGGAGGGTAGGGCAGACACAGTTCTCTGTGAATCTTTATGGTATGTTGGTCTCAAGGGCCCACATAAACCTGGCTCATAATCACTCATTTTGTGATTTGCCCCGGTAAAAATGAAAATCAGTAGGATTAAAAGAAAGCCAAAATAAATATTCATCATCATCATCATCATGGCTGCATTTTCAGTATTGGCGAGAAGTAGTCGTTTGTCCACTAGATGGCGATCGTTGCAGTGAGGCGTAATTTTGTTGGAAGTTAAAAGGGGTTGGAAAAACAATGGGCGCTTCATACAAGGACTGTAATTTACCGCAGCGAACATCTAATAAGGATAGGGCGATGTTCACATGAAGTGTAATTCCCATTTCTTCTTGAAGCGAAATAAATCTGAGGATGTTTATCGGACATGCTTGGTTTTACCGCAGGTACGTTAATCTTGTAATATCAATAAGGACCTAGGTAATGTTACCGTTAGCGTTGGTTGAGTGATGGAGGCATTTGATTTATTGCATTTGTAGAAAACTATAAATGCGGTTATACCAAAAACAAATGTATAGCAGCACTGTTTGTATCTTTCGACTGTCATTTATTGCACGTGCTACAAAATCATTCTGTGCAATGGAAGATTTACCAACGTTACACCCGGTCTGATACAGTTTTGCCTATACATGCGTGAGACTGAGGCGCCTGTTTATTTTGTTTTAAGTGCGTGCAGGGTGTGAGAGGGGAATCGATGTGCTTTGATTACAGCTTGGTAGTTGTAGTCTGTGAAATTAAAAGCGCGTGTGTGTGAAGTATCCAAACAATGACACCTTCATTTCATTATGGCTGTTTTAGCAAACACCTTAAGCTACTGTGTAGTAGGTCCCATTTAGAAGTGGCTACTTCATTTTGCTTTCCTTGACTCATGGAGCTGCGTGAATGTTATTACAACTTTTCGCCATATATGACAGTTTAAGTCCGCTTGATACTGTAAGGCGTAAGCCATTGGTTTCAAAGGAGATTTTATTTGTGTCGCCAGCATAGCCTATTGACAATTTATGTTGTCAATAGGCCTACCTTTATAATCCTACCTGTAGCTTAGGGAAGCTAACAACTTTCTATTAGGATCTAGTTTGTTAGTTACCGTTTTGTCATAACTCCCTGATGCATTTTGCATTTAGAATAGCCAGAGCGTGTATATCTCAATCGGAAAAATTAAACAATATCGGTGCCTATGGACTAGGCTGGGTGAACCCAGCCTGATCTGCCCGCCATTTATTTTTGATTTCTTAAAAGATTGAGCTTGGTCTGATGAAAGCCAGACTAGCCATGGACCTCAGTTAAACAATGCAAGGGAACATGAATCAGCCTATATTTGCACTAACAATAACGGACAAAAGCTCTTCAACTTTGGCCCGTTAAAATGTGTATGAACAGTCTAGCGACGCATTTCATCAAGGCCCATTTGGACATGTCAGTTATTTGCACCACTGGTTAGATGTAAAAACAGCACTTCGTTTCAGACTAGGCTACTGTTACTTAATTTGTGCATTAACAATAACGTTTCAGACTACTGTTACTTAATTTGTGCATTGACAATAAAGTATTACATGAACTAAAGATGACTAAAATCTTATGTAGAAGAAGAAACATTCACAAAAATCCATCCATCCAAAAAATGACCTTTGTTTTTTTTTGTTTTAAGTGGGGATGCAGGGTGTGAGAGGGGAATCGGATGTGCTTTGATTACAGCTTGGTAGTTGTAGTCTGTGAAATTAAAAGCTTGCGTGTGTGAAGTATCCAAACAATGACACCTTCATTTCATTATGGCTGTTTTAGCAAAACACCTTAAGCTACTGTGTAGTAGGTCCCATTTAGAAGTGGCTACTTCATTTTAAGCTTTCCTTGACTCATGGAGCTGCGTGAATGTTATTACAACTTTTCGCCACGATATGACAGTTTAAGTCCGCTTGATACTGTAAGGCGTAAGCCATTGGTTTCAAAGGAGATTTTATTTGTGTCGCCAGCATAGCCTATTGACAATTTATGTTGTCAATAGGCCTACCTTATAATCCTACCTGTAGCTTAGGGAAGCTAACAACTTTCTATTAGGATCTAGTTTGTTAGTTACCGCTTTGTCATAACTCCCTGATGCATTTTTGCATTTAGAATAGCCAGAGCGTGTATATCTCAATCGAAAATTAAACAATATCGGTGCCTATGGACTAGGCTGGGTGAACCCAGCCTGATCTGCCCGCTATTTATTTTTTGATTTCTTAAAAGATTGAGCTTGGTCTGATGAAAGCCAGACTAGCCATGGACCTCAGTTAAACAATGCAAGGGAACATGAATCAGCCTATATTTGCACTAACAATAACGGACAAAAGCTCTTCAACTTTGGCCCGTTAAAATGTGTATGAACAGTCTAGCGGCGCATTTCATCAAGGCCCATTTGGACATGTCAGTTATTTGCACCACTGGTTAGATGTAAAACAGCACTTCGTTTCAGACTAGGCTACTGTTACTTAATTTGTGCATTAACAATAACGTTTCAGACTACTGTTACTTAATTTGTGCATTGACAATAAAGTATTACATGAACTAAAGATGACTAAAATCTTATGTAGAAGAAGAAACATTCACAAAAAATCCATCCATCCAAAAATGACCTTTGTTTTGATAGCTGTTGAAAAACGGCATGGAACTGACAGAGATGTTTTTGTTTATAAATACATAAAAATAAATAAATAAATAACATTATGCTGATACCTTTTGCTTTTCCCAAATACAATGTAGCCTACAGGTGTAAGTGACCTTTCATCAATCCAGTTGCAATGGATGAACTGTGATGAACTGCCCTACTTGTGATTGTTTAGAGATTTTAAAGGTTTTATAACAATTCTACATCTTCTTTGGCTATTCTACAATCTATTCACCTTTTCAGCACCAGTAGGGTACTTTCTGTGCAGCCGCACACACACACTCAGGCATGCCAAACAAGCATACACAAAAAGTTTCAAGAGTGGGGATGGAGTAAAATATGGAGACAAATTGAAGTGTGATTTATTTTCGCGGAACGGATGTACAGGACTGAGCGGCGGTCATATTTTGTACCGCTATGCGGTACATCTAGTTTTGTTTTAAGTGCGTGCAGGGTGTGAGAGGGGAATCGATGTGCTTTGATTACAGCTTGGTAGTTGTAGTCTGTGAAATTAAAAAGCACGTGTGTGTGAAGTATCCAAACAATGACACCTTCATTTCATTATGGCTGCTTTAGCAAAACACCTTAAGCTACTGTGTAGTGGGTCCCATCTAGAAGTGGCTACTTCATTCAAGGCTTTCCTTGACTCATGGAGCTGCGTGAATGTTATTACAACTTTTCGCCACGATATGACAGTTTAAGTCCGGGCTTGATACTGTAAGGCGTAAGCCATTGGTTTCAAAGGAGATTTTATTTGTGTCGCCAGCATAGCCTATTGACAATTTATGTTGTCAATGGGCCTACCTTATAATCCTACCTGTAGCTTAGGGAAGCTAACAGCTTTCTATTAGGATCTAGTTTGTTAGTTACCGCTTTGTCATAACTCCCTGATGCATTTTGCATTTAGAATAGCCAGAGCGTGTAGGCTATATCTCAATCGAAAAATTAAACAATATCGGTGCCTATGGACTAGGCTGGAGTGAACCCAGCCTGATCTGCCGCTATTTATTTTTTGATTTCTTAAAAGATTGAGCTTGGTCTGATGAAAGCCAGACTAGCCATGGACCTCAGTTAAACAATGCAAGGGAACATGAATCAGCCTATATTTGCACTAACAATAACGGACAAAAGCTCTTCAACTTTGGCCCGTTAAAATGTGTATGAACAGTCTAGCGACGCATTTCATCAAGGCCCATTTGGACATGTCAGTTATTTGCACCACTGGTTAGATGTAAAACAGCATTTCGTTTCAGACTAGGCTACTGTTACTTAATTTGTGCATTAACAATAACGTTTCAGACTACTGTTACTTAATTTGTGCATTGACAATAAAGTATTACATGAACTAAAGATGACTAAAATCTTATGTAGAAGAAGAAACATTCACAAAAATCCATCCATCCAAAAATGACCTTTGTTTTTGATAGCTGTTGAAAACGGCATGGAACTGACAGTTTTGTTTAAAAAATACATAAAAAATAAATAAATAAATAAATAAATAACATTATGCTGATACCTTTTGCTTTTCCCAAATACAATGTAGCCTACAGGTGTAAGTGACCTTTCATCAATCCAGTTGCAATGGATGAACTGTGATGAACTGCCCTACTTGTGATTGTTTAGAGATTTTAAAGGTTTTATAACAATTCTACATCTTCTTTGGCTATTCTACAATCTATTCACCTTTTCAGCACCAGTAGGGTACTTTCTGTGCAGCCGCACACACACACTCAGGCATGCCAAACAAGCATACACAAAAGTTTCAAGAGTGGGGGATGGAGTAAAATATGGAGACAAATTGAAGTGTGATTTATTTTCGCGGAACGGATGTACAGGACTGAGCGGCGGTCATATTTTTTATTTTTAAATGATTTTACTTTGTGTTTTCTTTTTATTATGATCTTTACCTTTTAACTATTCTTTGACTATATTGCCCTTCTATGCTTTTATTTGTTATTATCGTTTGGTTTTGTTTATGTAAAGCACATTGAATGACCTCTGTGTATGAGATGTGCTATTTAAATAAACTTGACTTGACTTGACCACATGATTGGCTCAATGTATTCACATGTCAACATTTTGCCGCGGAAGGGTTGTGATATTTGTAGACAACTGACTATCCCCATGCATTACTATGGAGGATTTTTTGAGTGCTGTATCTCCTCATTAGAAAGTCTCTGGTAAAACTGGTTGTTCTGGTACCCCAAAAAAAAAAAAAAAAAGTAACTAATAGAGTACAATATTTTCGTACTTTTTCCACCTGAAAACTTGCCACAGTTATGACCATGAAAGCCACATTTGATGAATTAAGACATGCACATACATGCCCCACCTTCCTCCATACCTTGTTGCACCATGACCTGTACAGTCAGTACTACACACTGTAGTACTGAATGTAGGCTATGTGTACCAAGTATACACCTGACACATTTTGGCCTATGTCATTAATTCAGTAGCCTAAACTGTATATTTTCAAAATGCTTATACACAGCTTGAGGCATGTCCCACCCACCTCCGTACTTTGTTTGCAAAATGCATGCGTTAAGTCAATCAAGTGAACGGTTAACATTTGCCTGTTCAGGGTAGGATATTCTTGACTTCTGTAAGCAAACTAACACCGAAAAAAAAAAAACGTAGCCTACTCTATTTAGTTTACGTGTTCTATATAGATTAGGCCTACTATGTAACTTAATACTTATTTCATACTTCCATATGGTGACTAATGATAACGTCTACATCCACAGTCTATCAGAGAAATTCTTCACTCTTTTCGGGTGGAACTAATATTTTAAGAGTCTGTGTCACCCGGTAGGTGTCCTTATATTTGTCCACTGCGTTTTAGAGGCGTCTTCGTTGGTCACATAACTACAAACATGGCAGCTTCACATACTGCTGTTCCCCAAGATCAGGCTCCAAAAGCAGCACCCCAAGGACCGATTCAGTTTGATATTTCTAAACCTCCAGCCATTGAAGGCTTTAGTCCTTTGCCACGACACAGAGAAGAGGGATTCCAGGAGAAATTTATTAGGAAGACCAAGGAAAACCCCTTCGTCCCTATTGGTGAGTTACATAAAGCTAACACAGCTAGCATTCGCTAACAACTCCATTACAAAACAGCATTACTATGCTATTATAGCTAAACGCAATATTTCATTCAGTTATAACTTAACATCCAATGGTATAAGAAAGGTTTACAAGGCAGCTAGCATCTCTCAAACACGATAACGTTACAGCTGAAGTGCAAGTGACTGGGAAAGTACGTTACTTTTCATAACTATCACTCTGTTGTGAGATATTTGCCATCAATGCCAAACTGTTAAGCCTATAGCCAAAATAACTGTGGACATTGTACTTAAATAGCTTTCTTGTTGCCTTGAAAGTGTAAAGCATAGGTCGACGTCAAACCATGGTCAACGATGTCCCTCTTCTGACATGGCTTTCTTTTAACGCTAAGCAAAAGGAGACTTTTGCAGAACGGTCATGATCAGTCGGTATTTGTTAATCAACCTTTGGCAAAGTTAAATGCATCTATCGTTGATCTATCAAATCAACGGTTACTGTAATACCACGCCTTTCAATGTCAAGTCAAAGATCATATGCCATTAGGCAAGCGTCAATATGAATTGAATATCTAGCAGTTAATCTGCTGTCTGTGGTAAAGGCTAACGTTACCTCAGGAGACGGTTCTTAAGGTCTGATTAAAATATATCACTAGCTTTAACAATAAAAGAAAAAACGTTACTTGTTATACAATCTATCAAGATGCACAGAAAGCACAAGGAATTGTATATTTTATCTGTGCCCTCTGAACAACATCAATTTTGTTTTGTGTGTGGAACTGGGCCTCACCAATACAGGTCAAATGAATGGAATGTTCTAATATCAAACTCTTTGAATATACACTGATTAGACTGTCCATTTCTTTGGACCAAATGTGACTGGTCAACAATATAAAAATATGAAAAAAGAAATGAAAAAAAAAAAAACATTTGTCAATCAGTTGCAACCCCTATTGATTTCTCTTCCCACAGGCTGCCTAGGAACAGCTGGTGCGCTTATATATGGTCTGCGCGCATTCAAAATGGGCAAGACCCGGCAGTCCCAACTGTCTATGAGGGCGCGTATCTTTGCCCAAGGATTCACAGTGGTTGCAATTATTGTTGGAGTTGCAACTACAGCATTGAAGCCAAGACAATGAGCGGACACCCCAGTAGTTGTTTTCCTAAACCAGGACCATTGGATGAACTGGATTGGGAAGCAAAATTATGTTTTATTTTTTCCTCCGTCATACATCTAACTGCCTTAAAGGCCATTTATGGCAATTGTGTTAAGTCTGCCACAACACGGCAGGTTGCACAGTTGGTATATACTATGTATTTAATAGCTTTTAGTGGGGTTTCATACCACAGTGTAATAATTAAAGCATTGGCAAGGTGCTTGCCAGTCTGATATAGTCTAGCTGTCTGATTTCAATTGGAAAGTGATTGTCATTCTGTATTGTCATCAGTGTCTTGAATGTACAGTGTACAACAGGGTAGAAGGGAAGGGGATCCCTCCAAAAACGTCACTGTCCTTTTTATGTCAAGTCTTAACCAGCGTTGTCAGATTACATGTCAATTTTTGTAATCAGTAACATAATCAATTGGATTACCCAGAACATCTAACGTAATCTGATTACTTTAGGATTACTTTTTACACAACTTGCACACAACATACCCATTCTTATTTTCCACTGTCTTGTCAAAGTTGTGGCGATATTGCCAAGTACGAAACACATTCTTCCCGACTGGAATGGGTCCATCCTACTGGAACGGGTCTATCGGTCGATGTCTCCTCCATCTTAGGTTTTGATTTGAACCTTTTTCTAGTCAAGAAACTACACAGGCAATTGGATGATAATGACAAATAGGCTGCTTGTCAAATTAAAACATTAGCTGGGCTATAATTTCTTCGTAATCTGGGCTGATTATAGTTACTTGATATTTGTAATCCAGATGACATGTAATCCATTCCTACCCATCCTTGGTCTTAACTTTAAACATTCATACTATTAAGTATTATATTTAAGCATTATATAAGCTATATGAGCATTATAACTAGTAGGTCTAAGTACTTAACCACCGTGGCTCACAGGATGATTGTCCATATGCATACTGTATTATTACATTTCCCCATGTTCCCTTGTTTTTGTGTAGTAGTTTAGCCAGTGCTCAGCATCTAATTCACAACAATCAGTTATGGGGCTGTGTTGCAAAAAAAATATTAGTTAGAAATGTATGAGAAATGACAAACCACTAAATTACCTTGACCAATGTTTTATTGAACTGAAGAAGAAATCAAGTTTTGTAACATTGTTTCAACTGCATCTGAATGCAAACCTTACATGGGAAAAACAATGCACATTATGTGGTTCTATCCCGATATAAAACAACCAGGAAGAACAGTAGCCAATATAACAGAATTATGGATGTGATAAAGGCCTCATTTAGATAATCCCTGTGGTGCTGTCATGCAAGTCTTTGGCAGTCAATGAACAGAAGAAAAAAAACTTGTGCAAACCACATTTTGTTAGAGTATCTGACTCAAGTGAAGTTCCAGAAGGCCTCAGTATAGTGTCCTGGTATATGATCAGTGCTACTGTTGACATGGAGTGACCTATGCTGTATTAAATGTAAAGGCTTCTTCATAACCTACTGTGGAACCCTCACTACAAACATACAGGTGGTATCACCTTTTAAAAAAAATGAACAGTGAAACAATATGACCTATATAATGCAACAGGTGTATAGTTGACCTGATAATGATTAAAAGTCAAAATGTTTAAGGATTGCATTTGTGGATGCTGCATGTTAAGCTTATACCTTCGATCTGTACCTAATGGGTCTACAGATGATTTATACCAGCAATGCTAGTGGGAAAATGGCAAATCTTCCATAACAAGCGCATGAAAATTATTGTGTCTAAGACCTATGTAAAATAGACTTAGGATTGATTATATATATTGTGAGTATGCCTCGGGTAAGAACTTCAAGGCAACTACATGATTACAAACAGGCATACCTTCAGATGGGGGGAAAGGCATCTTCTTCATAAGGCAGAGAGGTTGTAGTACAATATTAGCAGAGTGGCTGTTAAAAAAACAAAAAAACCCAACAATGTGCTTTTAAAAAATAAATTGTAATTACCATTCCCACCGGGCCTTAAAATAAAGTGCAACAAAGCAGAAGCAAAGGACACGTCTAAAACGAACCAAAAAAAAAAAAAAAGCTCTAGGCTTTGCGCACCAAGGGTGTCTGTTTCAGGGATATAAGGACGGAGCGCATGCGGGACACGTCCTTGGACTGCTTGTTGGTTTTGGGGTTGAAGTCGCAGAGTCGCGCCACCTTCTCCCACTCTGAGCCCGGGCTGTCTTCACCACACTCCTTCAGGAAGGCATCTTCAGAAGATCTGGAGAGAGGCAGAGGTTCTTTCAGATGAGGGTGGTTAAGGTTATCAGTTCACACACACACACAGCCACAGATAAGCCATGCCCATGACTGTTGAGGGTGATTTGATGCAATTTGCCTCATTTACAGCGTCGGAGTGGGTTTTAATAAGGACAAATTGCTGATAATTTGCTATAGAATTCCCATACTAGAAAATGCATAATTAGATAATGTTCAAATATCTGAATCATACAAACATGTCAAGCAATACCAGGCCCATAAATTAACTTTCCATTGTACGCTAAAATACATATTTGAAGCCTTAAATGCATAATTTCAGCGACAGGGGGATGTGATTGCATGTGTGAAAAATAGCATATCAACATGCATATTCATGAGAAGGAGAAGCAGAAACACTACACTGGGGATGAGATTTCCTAGACATACACAAAGCCTATCACATCACAGTTGGGTTGGTTGTAGAAAGCCTTATCAGTGATCCTTGTATGCAGGTAGCCATGAAAGCAGTGAAGGAAGAGAGGGACAGAGGGGAAAGTAATTATTTCCACACCAGCAAAGCACAATCCATTACAGCATTTAGGCACAAAGATGCTAACTATGACAGCACAGAGAAGACTGAGTATAAGACGTGTGACAGAGTTTCAACTGAGGACTGAGGTTTTTTGGGAGCGTATGTAGAATATTCTATATATCTTGTAAACGGATTTCTAACAGGAGGCGTGATACCGGCACGGGTGTAAAGACGCTTCAATATTTCACTCATTGTGTTCCCCTTCACTGAGCTCAATGGGTTTATTTGAAGGGAGCATGCATACTGATAAATGAATCAAGTCCCTTGTATTTGGGCAAAACTCATTTGATAAATACAATTAGGTGTGAGAAAAGTCACTTCAGACGGCTGTTAAGGCTGGTGGAATCTAGTGCATAGTGAACACAATGTGTTTACTGTTTTATAGCAGACAACAAATGAAGTGAAATGCAGTGCACTGTGTGTCACCTTAGATTGCACTTACTGTGTGTGTTATGCCATATTAATGAATGTTAAAAATGATAAAACATCAGAAAATTACAACCATATTTTAGGTGTTAATGAGGCAGATAGTCATTCTCGTGTGAGAATGTGTTATTGATTATCGTTTTATATTGGTGCTTAATTCAGTCTTCTCTGGGAGCATGAAAAATAGCAAAATCCCAATCCATAATGCAAAATGGTACCGTTCTACACTTGGACAAAGTCTGTAGGAAAGTATGAAAGAAGGCTGATATTAGTATTGCAAAGTAATACCTAAAACAGCAACGTTTACAGACTTATAAAATAGGCAATGTCAAGGAAGATGACCCATCAAAAGTGTAAATAAGTTTCAAGGACTATTTTATAGGTCACAGAATTAAAGGCATAGTCCTTTATGCTGGGGGAGAAACCGATGCTGGTACAGCCCTCCCATCTGTACCCATTTAGCATGGTTAGAGCGTGAGGCGCTGTTGCTGATCGGCTGGAGTAGTGTGAGGCTCTGTTGCTGATTGGCTGGAATAGTGTCAAGGAGACACTCTTGTTTCTCCTTACAGAGCCAAGACTGCACAACAACAGTATTTCTGAGCACACAACCTGACTGCTACAGGAATACGAGGAAATGTAGCAGCTTCTCTAAAAAAAAGGGCAATGTAGGGATGCAAGGATTGTGAACAATTTGGCTGATAATCAATGGCGATATTGTTGTTCATAACACATTTACTGCAGAATTGATGCAACATAAACATCAGCCACTGTCATCAATAAATTCAATAGCTGATAATGTTGGCCGATAGATCAGTGCATCCTACTTGGTACCAAAACCAATACGCATGGTGAACGTTGCAACAATTTCTTCAAGCTTCCCAAAAAGTTGTGCAAAAAGTCAGGCTCTCTGTACCTGTTGTTGGCCTTGTTCTTCTCCAGCTGCTCACTTTGATGGTGATGCCAGTCTTCAAGCTCCTTTCTGGCCTTCTCTTTCCATTCAGACTCTGCAGCTTTGGAGGCAGCATCTGAACACAATCAAATAAATGAGCAAGATCAGACGTGAAGGAGATGATCAAATCAGGCCAAGGCAGCAAAACTGTGTAGATGACAGATACAAGGGATCAGGTGAGATCGTCAGTGAGATAATAAAGCAGGTTTTGTAAAATAGCAATGACAGACACCCACCAAACTCCTACTGAACTTTTATTAAGTTTTTCTTCTTAACTTGAACTAAATATGTTCATGCAGTATAAGGCTGGAAGTGGGAAGATCACCTAAATCTTCCAGTCGAGCTTTCTGTTCCTCCCTCCACTTGCGCAAACTTTCAGGTTCTTGCCGCAGCTGGTCAACCTGGGCGATGGCAGCATAGCTGTCTGATGTCCCATTTGAATCCTTGAGATTGTCAGAGGACAAGTATCCCATTCAATATTACAGGCCAACATGTCACATTAACAAAAACACGGACAATTCATTTTAAAATATTATGCAAACACAGACTCTTCAGAAAAGGACAAGTTTTAGGACAAGATCATCACATTGATCATCAGAACATCATCAATGTTATTCTCACCTGAAACATGTCTCCGTTTACTGCAGCTGGTGCGTCACCAAAGGCATCTATTTAAGAAATAAAACGCTAAACTGTCACTCTGTGTTGTACTGGTCAAGAGATATGACTGGAGTTCACTAACCCCTCCCGTAGTAAAACGTCAAGAATCATAGGAATTTTGCAGAACCAGTTTTCCAAAAATGACTTGGTTAGTCAACATGTCATATTCTGTGATATCAACAGGGTTGTTTTCCAAACTAACTCTGAGAGATCAAAGGCGGCAAACATCAAGCCCCTTAGTGTAGTGGTGTGGCGCCAAACATCAAGCCCCTTAGTGTAGTGGTGATGGGATGAGGCGGTCTACCAAAAAGGGCAGTGCTGCCAGCTAGCTACTTGGTGGTAGGCTACACACTCATTGACAGGAACCGGTTGCACCTGCCGTTTGTGTGGTGTGGTTTGTTAATGTACTGACGTCATCACTTGAGTTATACTAGCTAAATAATCAAGCCAAACCAAAAAATATTGCATGGAGATATATTGACAAGGATATATCACGTCCGCTTGGGCTATATCGTACCAAGTCAAGTTAGCAAGGCACCAATACCTTCCTAACAAAATTTGCTACGTTACGTGCGGTGCCAGGGAGCCAAGCAACCTGACCATCATACCGTTAGCAACATAGCGTTAGCACAAAGTAAGACAACCTTTAAAAGTATCGGGAAAGTTTTCACTAACAGTGAATGGTCACTTTTCGTGTTGTAACCCTCGTTGTATAGACTAACGTTACACACGAGTAAAGATACTTTTTACACAAATTCTAAGTTAGCGACCAGGGTAGCTAACAAATGAGCTAACCTTATCGCTAGCTACAACCTAGACTACCCAGTACCCACCATACTCATCATGTACTTCAGGGGCAGAATGTTCCTCTTGCTGCGGTTGTTCTTCGGCCTCTTCCAACTCTCCGAATCCTTCGCCGAACCCATCACCACCGAATCCCTCACCGTCATTCTCAATCACAGCAATTTCACTTTCCTGTTGAGCCAGAAACGCTGCAGCAGGATCTTCTTCAACGGGATGAACACCGTTGTCAGGAGATGAGAACCCAAAGTCGTCAGCCATTTTTAGATGTTCAGGCTAGCTACTGTAACGTGTACGTGGAAATCAAAACCCAGCTGTTGCAACTTTCAGTTCCGCAATTCAATAGGTGTTGGTCCAGCAGCTGCTGCGCTGACTCACCATTAAAAATCCATCCAGATCAAAAGAAATAATAGCCTAATAATTTAAAAAATCCTTTACAAGCCAAACAAACGCTTGCTTAAGTAGTCCTTTGGTCACAGAACAGCTGAATACTAAAACTTCATAATCAAACCACTAAATAGTGAACCCGTTGTAATTTTTATGATTAGGCTTATGTCTCCATCTACTGGCGAATTTCGAAGTTGGCTGTGCAATTTATTAAAAGCGAAGATATCCAATTCCACTAGTAGGCCTAGTGTCTATCTGTTAACAAAATTAGGACATTTACTATCCGAGACAATGTATTATAATAATAATAATAATAATAATAATAATAAAATAATAATAAAGAAGGCTATATATTAGACATAGATTACTGCCTTGCTCACATGCCCTTGTATGTGCACATACCCATGTATTTTGCCATTTTAAGTGTATGTAAACATGATTGGTTTACTGTTGATGATTTGAGAGTTATTGTCAAATTTCTCTTTTCAGTTAATAAAGTAAGGCACTGGTGACGTGGGCAGAAGTTGCCAGACTGGCATGACTTGATTATGGGGTAAAATAATGGATGCTCCTATAACATCGGATTATGTCCACATAAAGGCCTTTACTCTTTTCTTAATATATTAGGTCCCTTTTAAATCTTGTGTCAGTGACTGCTTGTTTATTATTATTTCTATGTTAGCCTATATACAGCTGTAGACATCTTGCCTACATGGAGTTTGCTGTTGAGAAGAAACACCTTTGAGAATGCTGATCCTTTCCCAAACCTAAACCAGGAGTAGCCTAGGCTAGGCTATAGCAGAAAGAGTCCAACATATCTGAGGCTTTAACACAAGCCAGTCGATTTATTTGTGATGTTGAATGGTTGCATTATATGATGAAGTCTTCTTCAAATCGCACAGAAGAAATCTGCTCGGAATTCCGGTTACACGTGACTCTGACGTCTAAACCGAGCCATACTAAATGGAAATCCGAGCAAGCTCCACCGTTGCTGTTAACAGAGGGGTGGCTAGTGCCCTGACGTGCGTCTCAAGGAAGTCTGAAGTTACAGTGTGGCTTGTTAATTGATTCTTTGTAACCGGGATAAAGCTATCAGGAATGAGTGAGGTAGGAAAACAGACTTTTTTGCACATTCATCGATCGAAACAAAGGCTTGCTGTGGTAGTTTTAAAAGTGTAATTTCTCAATGAAACGTCATTGCCCAAGTACTCTTTAAACTATGCTCCTTACCGTTAGAGTTTGTTATCTTATTCTTTCAGTCGTAGGCCTATGAAGTTTACTGGTTTTCAATCGCATAATCGTAGCCAAGGTTTAGCGTCTTGAGTAGGCTAGTAGGCTACTATTCTATTATCTTGATTTTGCCTTCGTGAAAAGTCATTCCTTGAACTCCAGTGAGCCGAGTTGAGACGGCCGCCTGGAAGTAGGCTAGTCTATCCTGCGGTCCGGCATCTGGAGCGAAGGCATGCCGTTCCGGGGTCCAGTTCATATGCAGTTTCTGGTCGTGACTGTGGCAGACAGATTGAATGCAAGGATCGCTTAGAGTTGTCAGATTTGCTCTAAGTGTTATTTTTTGTCATAAAATATGTAGCTTAAACCAAGAAGAACATTTTGGCTATTATTAGTTGGTCCACCCATCTTTCAGAATTCTCAGGTGAAGACCCCCCCCCCCCACACACACACACACCGACAGACTAAAGCATATGCATTCCATTAAAGTTGTAACTCCAACCATAACTGAAGGCTTCATTCGATTAGTTCAGTATTTAAGTGGTGGACCAATGCACAGTCATTTTTACGCAAAGCTTATAGTCTAGGCCGGGTATTGGCTACTGAACTATTAATGCTCTGCATGTAAACAGTTAATAATGCATTGCAACTTTGTGAAAAGTATTATTACAATGCTGGATGTATGTCCCACGAAAGCACATAGCCTATGCCCACAATTAGCTGAAGCTTACATTGAGTACAGGATGATCATTATTGACTCGCATCCATCTGAACCTTGCCAGTCTCCCATTTCCTGAGTAAGGCTCTAATATCAGGTAACAGTGTCCCCTGGAATAACATGGCGGCACTGTGCAAGTGGAGGTTATTATGAATTCAGAGTTCAACTTGTTCTCTTGAGGACAAAGTATGTTGGCTGATGCACTCTCGGTTGTGGGCTTGTATAGTAAAAGAGTTTCTGAGTCCCCCTAATTCCCTTTTAAACAGAGTGGTCAGAGAATACATGGGAGCTGGCACAGGGACACTGGTTCTTAGGAAGGTAGTTCTTAGGAAGGTAGGAGTCTGACTGCCAGTGTCTGTTTTATGACAGTGAAAATCTCTAGCTACATATCATAATCCCAACAGACCTAGTTTAGTTTCCCTGGCTAAATTAAATGCACATTGGTCTCTGCCTCGGAAATGTTGACTCTCTCATTTGCTTAATGTTGTTGACTCTCTTTTCCTCTCTCATTTGTATGATTTATTTCCCTAGTTGTGAGAAGTTGTTGGTTTTCAGGCAGTAGTTGGAGCTAGAGAGAGCCTCTGGAGTAGGCACTTCTCTCTCATTCTCTCTAGTTCTTGTTCTCTCTCTCTCTCTCTCTCTCTCTCTCTAGCTCCTTTGCTCCCCCTCTCTGACTCATGTGGGTGTTGGGCTGAAATAGTTTGGTGTAGTTTTACATTCCTTATATAGCCTGTGGAGTGCAGAGAGACTTTGAGCGCACCCATGTCACAGGGAGGGGTAGGGGATGGGTGTGGGTTGTGGAGTGTGTGTGTGTGTGTGTGTGTGATGAGGGGGTGGAGGGGGTTGAGCACAGTTTTGGCAGGAGTGAGAAAGTCAGAATCCCTCACCACACTAGCTTTCCACTTGGGTGTATAGTGAGGTTTGGGTTACAAGCTTGGCCCGTGGGACAAGGTAGGATACGTTTGCTTCTCCTCTCACTGCCACCACATGTGTTGCTATTAACTTTGCTCAGGATATTCAGTGATCAGTGAGAGCTGCATCTTAGTTTTCCGTTCTGAATCCGTGCCTGTAAGTTGCACAGTGTGTGCCATGTAATGGTCTGAGGTCTCGGGTTGTCCTTGGGTCTTTATAAATGGCACTTGTTCCCCTGGCTGGCTTGCCACCATGTAGGAATTGTAATACAGTACATGAGCAGAAAGGTGAAAAGGGAGGCACACATGCAGTCATTACCAGCATAATGTCGAATGTGGAGATCTTTTTCAGATTTTTTTCATATTATTTATTATCAGATATTTTTGATATGAGCTAAAAAAAGATTAAGTGTTTCTTATAAACACCTGTTGTGCTCTACTTACTATTCCTGTGTGTTATTTAGACATGATTTTTATGTTCTGTTATACTGTAGGATATAGCGGAGACTTGTAACTACCACTGCGTAACAGCAACATTTTATTTTAACGGTTGTCAAATTCTCTAATAGTTTACCGTAATGATTTAGTCACAAAGAAGAACTTGTCAGGTCGTCAGTAATCATGTTTTTGTAGTAAAACACCCCCTATGACATCCTGAGAACTGGTATTTTCAATGCTGAATGTTTCAGTGACAGGTTACCTTGGCTTCAAACAGTTACACGCCGAATGCAGGCATCACAAAGGTTGAGAAGAGACGTGCATTGTTCGCATGTCAGTTTCGCAGAACAAACTTGATTTCTCTTTAGAATGACCTGAGTCAGGCCTGTACTATTTAAATATTCTGCCTTAATTCCATACATCATGTTGCCTTTAAAAATCACTCTATTTACTGCTTGTCAACCTTGACATAAATGCTGATATATATTGCTTATATTTTGCACTGAGAGGTAGTGGAACCCTTACTCTGTTATTTAAGTATCATTTTTATTGTGCTGTTGCAGAATTCAAATGGACCAATTGTGTGTGTGTGTGTGATTTGTGTAGTTTGGATTTCTGAGGAGGAACTGTTTAGGTTGGAGAGGACCATCAGTATGTGATATTACAAAGGTGCAATATGTCTCTGTACTAGACAGGCTGAGTGGTCCTTGAAATGAGAAAAGCAAAGACATGCTTCTTAACAGCACTGTTCTGTCTCCTTCTCTCCTCTCCCTATCTCCCTTCCTCTCCCCTCCCCTTTTTTCTATCCTGTGCAGGACATGAGCATGTATTGTGTCACCCTCAATGGACCGGCTCCCTGGGGATTTAGACTCCAAGGGGGCAAGGACTTCAACATGCCCCTAACTGTGTCAAGGGTAAGACAAATGGATGAACATTTGTGAGTGTGTGTGTGTGTGTGTGTGTGTGTGTGTGTGTGTGTGTGTGTGCGCGCGCAAGAGAAAGTGAGAGAATGTACATGTGTGTTAACACATGGGTAAAGGCTTAGAGATACAGTGCCTTGGTGCAAAGTTTACATCTTATCATCTATTTGTGTATACATGTGTCTGTTTGTGTGTGGGTGGTGAGGGTGGGGCTGGGGGTGGAGGACTCATGTTGGTGTCCAGGGGATGGATATAGACTGAGATGCAGGACATACGTATATCACTTGGGCAGCTATGCAAGCTGAGCAGGACAGGAGTCGCTCTGGAGAGGGCTGCGTAGATTGGTGGCGGGGAGGGATGGTGGTCAGCTTTCATTAATAAGCTCGCTCCAAGAATAAAACAAATGCCTACCACTGCAAAGTTTAATTGAGCAACGAGGATTTTTAAAGATTTAACAAGAGCTCCCCGTGGAGTCGAACGAGAGACGAGACCCTTCAAAGCCCAAAGCCTCTAAAGACATCATAATCAGGTTAATGAGATCCATATGCTCACATTTACAACAGTCGGTTTCAACACTCGGCATTCCTTTTGCAGCATGTCACTGCTCTGTATCAAAACTTATAGCCTGAGTCTCTCCCAAGCACTTCCCGTTTGCTCGTCTCCTCACAAGGACATGTTGTGGTTTCTTTTGGCTCTGCGAGACTTCTTGCTCACTCGACCTCCTCGTTTTGGTCATTAGATGGTTGCGAAATGGATGCCTTGATACTCGTTATTGAGCAGAATGGTTCACAGGATGAAATTTCCAGGCCTTATATGTGCCGCTTTGCTTTTTTGTATACACTCCCAGGCTCGACTCTGGCAGTCGGGGAGCATTCTGTGCTGGCATTCCCTTGAACACCTAACCTTTCACTGCGGGGATGCTAGCAAGTTTTAAGATAAATGGATATTTGTTTTGTCGATGTTATTTGCCTGGGTCCTAGAATGTCTCCCAGGAAGCATGCTTTGTCACTCCACATTTCAGTAATGGCCTAACAGGTAGAGCCAGGTCAACCCAGGTTATTTTACAGCGATTGATATCACCTACGAAAATCCTTGTGATGTCAAAAATGACTTCAGCCTCACCCTCTATGAAACATTCTGACGCTATAAACAGTTTCAACTGTACTAGGTGGTGCCTGCAGGAGAGCTTTGCTCGGCCTTAGGTGGTTATAGTCGACAGAAGAGAGACATTTTAATCAGACAGCTATGTGATGAAATGCGCTCACCTGTAAGTCTGACCTTATGTGTGCTTGACGAGTCATCTGAAAGAGTCTTGATTCAACACCTGTGTTATGTACAAACATAGACTTGTCAGCGCAGGCTTTATCCATGACCTCATTTTGTTGTCCACAGAGTCTTAAGCAACGAACATTGGCTGACTTGGATGAAAGTTGTAAATAACAAGACGGAACATGTAGTCTTATCTGTGACATACATGTGAAACCACTCCAATTGCAAGGTTATAAAAAAACGGAAAATAATTCTCCTGCTGAAAGTCATTAGAAAAGAAATGTTCAGTAATACTATATACCCTATCTAAGTTTGTTCACCTACATGGAAGGAAGTGATTACATCTGAGATCACACGTGACGTCTCTAATGTTCTTTCGTTTTAGAACCGGAGTGGGAAACTGTACAGTGTCCTGGACATTCCCATGTGCTCTGATCTGTTTTCTCTTGGACTATATAACTTGAGGCACATTTTTGTACCATTACAAAGGAACATCCTTAATACAAAAAGTAATGTCTGTTATGCAGCTCTGATATAGCAGGGTTTTGCCCTCAATCTTTAGAGCTATGTCTTTATTAACAGGACTAGCCAGCTTAGATTTCATTGCAATTGATTGGAATTTTATGGGCGAATTGTGGTTACTTTCTTAAAGACTTCTTTAAAAATATCATGTTATAAAAAGCCATTTGCACAGGCCCTCAAAAGAAGTGCAGATATCAGGGAGGTGTTAAGTGCACCTAAGGGAGATGACGTCTGTGCCAGACCATATTCACGGTGCAGTTCCTGTGGAAACGTGGTGATTAGTCAGCTGCATGTGAGGATGTGATTCACGCAGGATGACTGCTGGTAACACCCTCTTGATGTAGCCTTTCACCTCCATACCGGGAGCACGGTCAGACAATGTCATTAATAATCAGGTTTCCCGCAGACGTCTGAGAAGGCTGAGATGAACTCATCCCTTTCCTCTCTCTGTCTGTCTGTCACCTTCCTGGAAGACACAAAATACAGTGCAGAGAAGTAGAGGAAGAGAAGTGAACCGCAAAGTTTATGTGAATACATTTGTGAAGACTGGGGACGTCCTCCAACTCCAGAAATGTGTGAATGATTGATGTGATTTATGATTTGAATGATGGCTCTCTTGTTGCCTTGATCCACAGGCTCCCAATAAAGCTGGCTAATAGCAGCAGCACTTGCTGTAAATAATCCATTGGGTTGTAAAAAAAGCCCTGCGGTCATCTGGTGTTGATAATGAAAGGTGTGCAAATGGCTTAAAGTGTCGGCCAGCGCATTTATCCTCAGACTTTCCCTGTGTGCTTCCTCAACTTCCTGTTTGGGCCACAGAATTCCGTGTTCCCTCAGCATTCCTGGGATTTTTGACACTGCGGCCCCACTTCTGACTCCAGAAAAAGCTCCCTTTGTCTGGCCTGCCATATCTTCCAGCATGTTCGCCACCCATCATTTCTCCCACCAGATGTCGACCAACCGTCTCACCTCTCAAAGGAATACTTTCCCCAGTGAAAACAGCCGCAAATGATGACCCAGCTTGAGTTCACGGAACCAGACGCCACAATCTCAAAGAGCCGTAAAAGCTGCCCTTTATGATTAAAACGTGAGGGCAAAGTCGCTTTGGCAAATGTTTTCTGTTTTTTTTTTTTTCAGTGTGTGTGTGTCTACTGATGGAAATACATCTGTTTTCTGTTCATGCTAGCATGCCATAGACGTTAGAATCCAACACACAATGAGGGAATTACATATGATGTCATCTCTTGAGGTGCAGGCCTTTTATTTGCAGCGGTCCTGTGCTTCAGATAATTTTCTATCTGCTTGTGATCTGCGGTTTCCAAATCTCTTGTTTGTCTGAAGCCGAGATTAAGACCAGCACCCTGTGGGCATCCTGTGGGCACTGACCTATTACCACACTGTTAGGCCCGCGTGAGCAAACACTGCCAAGGCATGATGGGATTGGGCCAGATTATTAGTGACACATCTCTTGTTAAGAGGAATTTATTGTAGCTGATGATGACGTTTCAGGCGTCATTGATTTTTGCCTCTTTGACTTTTGGTTAATGGTTGACATACTGGAAAATTAAAGGACTTGGGGTTTTGGACAGCAGCACAGTGTGTCTCTGCTCAGACAGAAGCATGCTTTATTTGTTTGTCCAGCTTTAGTTAGTCTCTGCCATCCCCCCATGTTGGAAGACTGTGAGGCTGGATTTAAAATGGAGGGTGGAGGGCCTGCTACTGCAGGACTCTGGAGAAAGAGTCTCGACTACCCCCGTCCCAACTCGGCCTCTTCCCAGCAAGAGATATTTATGGCCCTACTTGTATCAGCTGACGTGATGTCAGGGAGTCTCTGTGTCTTCCAGGCCCCAAAAGGCAATGGGGAGAGTAAAACTGAAATGTGGCAAGCTTTTAGGATTTTGCTGGTACCGGGGTGGTCCTGCTGGCTGATTTCTTGTCATACCAAGACTGCACGCGAATGCAAAGGCCTATATAATGGGACCAATGGTGACTGAATTATTCAGACAGAAAGATGAAAACAGATGCTGTTCACTCAACAGATGGATGAAATAAATCTATATTTCGACCAGTCGTTGATTTGCTCTTCCGCAGCATTGAGACAAACTAATGGAGTGTTGCGTAATGTTGTTCTCGTGCACAACGTTTGGGGTACACGTGACTGGCTCTTGTGCTGGCTGGTGTGTCATATGAAATGGCTCCCCGCTCCAACTGCTTGCTCTGCTCTCGCTCTGATGGCGTGTGCAGGTGCACGGCTCCCTTGCCGTCATTTTCAGTATTGACAAACTGCGTGGAGGTGTAGTGTTCCCAGCCCCCACTCTTCCCTGTCCAAAAGCCCTTAGCACAGCACTTGGCGTTGGGCGGCTCAAGCAGCGGGACAGCTGGGGGCTGAACCTGAGCCAGGCACACAGGTGGCAGTGTCCATCATCACGCCTCCAGACGCAAACCCGCACCACCTTCCCCACCCAACCCGCCCGCCACCCCCCAAACGCTCTCTCAAACTCCATCTTTCATCTCCGGACAGTCTTTCACCACGCTTCCAATTGCGCTCTCTCTCTCCTCTCTCTCTCTCTCTCCCTCGCTCTCTCTCTCCCACACTCTACCTGTCTTTCACCTCTCTATCTCTCTTGCACACACTCAGTCTCTCTCTGTCTTTCGTCTCTATATCTCTCTCACACGCATACTCTCTCGCTCTTTCTCTCACACATTCTCTCTCTCTCTCTCTCTCTCCCTCCCTCACCTCCATTCATGCAGTCTATTTAGTTCTCTGTCCTTGTGTGTCCTATTTGTTCCTGGTGTGCGCCTGTTCTCGTTGGATTTCTCATTGGCTCTGTTGCTTGGCCGTATAGATTGAGGGGTAGAGCTTCTCTCTCTCTCTGCTTCTGGCCCTCGGCCAGCCTTGCCTAAACTGAAATATGCCCTGCAAGCTGAAAGACCTCCATGACACTTCAGAGGCCCCCGACCAAACTGTTATTCACAGGAGAGGAGCAGCATATAGTTGTATATTTAGCGTGTGTCTGTTATGTTATGTGTTCTTTCACTTGCTTTTAAAAAAGATGCATCACATTGTTTTTCAATGTTCTTTATATCATGGAATGATCTGCTAAACAGTGTGTAGTTATTTAGCATTTTTGAATATGGGTTGTGATGGTGTGTCCGCTCATAGCACCAAACTGTATGTAGTTCTGTATCTTTTGCCAGGAAGGTGCAGGAAATTAGACTGAGCTCTTCGGGTCTGAGGCGAACACATGAACTCTGGCCACGGCAGATGTTTGCTTCGGCTCTGTCTTAAAATAGCCTCCGAGAGGTACAGGGATAGGCTGACATGTGCTCTGAGTTTCAGCCCAAGCACGTAATATGATTACATTTTCATTGTTTTTGTGGTAAAACGTTGCTTGCCCTGTGCTCAGAATGTTTTTGTTTTTGTTGGGTTGGTATTGCTTTGAATGTTTGGGTTGATGTAATCAATCTCATAATGGAAAAGATAGTCAAATAAATAACACATGCAAATGATAAAGTAATGAATGAGTATGAGTATGCAGTAACACACTAACAGAGTATGCAGTAACACACTAACAGAGTATGGATTAAACACTGCAAGAATGCAGTGTTTAATTTCCATCCTCAAATAGTGTAGGTCATAGTCTCATATTGCAATATAATATTTCACAGATGAAAAAAAACAAACAAACAAACAACTGTCTGTTGGGTAAAGATGGTAGAATCGTGTTTGCTACGGGTGCTGTGGTGTGTGGCGGCTCGGTTATCTGAAGTGTATTCTTTGCACCCTGGTTATCTGAGACTTTGTCACAAGTCTTCAGTTTCGCCTCAGCTGCAGGCACAAGCTGACTAAGCCCTTACTAAACCTGTTCCCATCCCGTGGTCCAATTATGCGTATTGCTATAGCACTTCTTCAAGCCGGTCAGTAGGTACAGTGAGCGACCAATCACAGGTGCCTTCATGTTCATCGAGCATGACATGGTGTTAAATCATCCCATCACATAACTTTCCGCTCACCACAGCTGATGGCGTCATACAGAGTTTTGGAATAACTCGTCTGCATATAGAGCTCTTTTATGAAGCTATGTGTATCACGTGTAAGCCACGTGTGAGGACTTCATGGAAGCACTGACAGACAAAGATGCAGCGAGTTGGAAAGGCTTGTTTTGTATGGAATCACTCAAGTGCAAATAGTGAAGGGAGAACATGTTTTTTTCCCCCTCTCTAGAGAAGGACAATGCATTCAAAGGTACAATATGTCTGTTTTATAGCAGTCCTGTCTCTTTGTTTGGGGAGTGCAGGCCAACTGTGTTTTCATGGAAACATAAAATATAGAATGGCTGCATTCTAAAGGCAGGAACCAAGGTTATGCTTCTGCCAAAGTAAAATTGTTTGAATTTGTTCCCGTGCCCTTCTGTAGGCTCTTGTTGCGAGCTATTTCTGTACGTATTTGAAGTGGATGGTCCTTTTGAATCAAAGTAGACGCTAACCTGTCCTTTTGTTCACAAAGTTAGCTTGCCTCTGGGTCCATGCAGTTTCAGTACTTTCATAGCCATGCTCTGTGTGAAGTAAGCTTGAATCCCCAACGTCTTATAAAGCAACTACCTCCACAGGAGTCCAAGGCAGAAGCAGAAGTCAGCAAGCGCTGAAGGTGTAATATGTCTCAAGGAGGAACAAATTATTGTACTTTGAGTTTAAGGAACTTACTTTTACTAGTCTAAAATATGAATACTTCTAACACACACTTGGCTTTAAGTGCATGGACGGTGTGCTGTGCAGAGAGACACTTTGAGGCTATTTTCACCCAGACCCCAACGCAAACTCTCACTGAACTGTCAGGCACGATGGCCTAGATTTCAGGCAGGAGTGAGTGCATGGGAGAGGGCTTGCTGGAATGAGAGTTGTGTGGAGCATGGGTCCCTCCTGGCCAGTTCACAAGGGTTAGCAACAGTCAGGCAGTAGCTCTGCTCTCTCACAAAACACAAGTACCAGCTGTAGTGTCTTCTAGAAGAAAAATAATACAATACAGTCTGTTCAGATGTCACAGTGATCCACTCATGTTTGAGAAATGCAGCAGTTCTTATGAGAAGTGAGGGACAATTTGTGCCTGCCCCAATAACTATATTATTATCTATGATTTCTTGTAGGTTGTGTCTTTTATTAGAAGTTCATTTTGGTGAAGGGTGCAGTGACATGTCAAATCGTATTATAATTGAAACAAGAGTCGTGACCTTTGCCCTTTCTTGTAGCTGACCCCTGGAGGCAAGGCCGCCCAGGCCGGAGTGGGTGTAGGCGACCTTGTGGCGTCCATTGCTGACTCCAACGCTGAGGAGATGACCCATGTGGAGGCACAGAACATGATCAGAGCAGCCACGGACTCACTCACCCTCACCCTCCACAGGTAGACAGCAGAACACACACACACACAACACACACACACACACACACACACACACACACACACAAAAACACATCACCCCAAACACGTTTCCAATGGTAATATTGATTGGGCCCATTCATGTTCCAATGCAGCCTACAGTAAGCAATGGTGATTAAAACATTAATGTTCCTGGCGGCACATGCTTCAGACCATAGATATCCAGAGTTCAGACAGTGATCCAGCTCAGTAAATGCAAAGTTTGTGGTCGCAGGGGTGCTCTCCACGGACAGGAATGCGGGCCAAGTGAGTAATGACTTGTGGCATTGTTTTGGCGTCACTCCGGCATTGTCAACAGACAATAGTCCATTATGAAAGAATGTTCACCCCCGAGTCACCAATCTCGCCACATACCATAGGACGGTCTGCTCTGAAAGAAAACACACCATGCATTTTTAAAATGGCAGCCAGGCAAATAGTGTGCTAAATGTTTTTTTTTTTCCAATCTGAAAGGGCTCAAAACACTCCACAAATCTTGCCATGCATCTCTCCAAACTCCCCCTCCCCACCACAAGTGGCAGCACTCTGCTATGCGAGACCGCTTTGTAAACCATTGGGAGCAATTTGGGGTTCATCGACCTGCTGAAGAGCACTGCAGCAGGCGGCCAGGCGGAGCCGGACTCACACGGTGAACCCTCCGGGCCCACAGCGTCCACTCTGCCTCTCAGGCCACAGCTGGCTATGCCTCGTGCCAGATTTGGGGCTAATGAGGACGAGCAGTCTGTGCTTGAGGCTTATACTGGTCATCAGTGAAGAGAGTTTTTTTTTTTCTTTTTTTCCCCCCTTTTCTTTTCCCTTCTTTTTCCTCTTCAGATGTTCGGAGAATTTATACACTATGGAGAGTAATGAGGATGCGATTCAGTGCTTTGGCTTAATCTATGACTACTGGTCATCAGTGAATTTTGTTTTTTGTTGTTTTTGTTCTCTTCAGCTGGTCGGAGACTTGAGACACTGTGCACACTATTGGTATACACTGTGAACTACTCCAATATTGTTAGACCATGATGCAGTGTCTACTGTTGAAAGGAGTTGACTGATTCCTGCTCAAAGAGATTCTTTGCCTTAGTTTCCCCTGAAACAATGAAGTGGCTGCAGCCTGCCATGTGCCACTATGATATCCAATTTGAGCTCCAATTTACTGAACACAATTTATCTCAATTTGAGCCAGTTTGGCATGAAATCTAATTGACAAAAATATTTCAGTTTTTCCTCCAAACCTTTGCTTGTGTGCACGGTACGACTGGCTTGCCTCTGAAGTTAGTATGGATTGCCAAAACATTTGAAGCCGTTCTGGAACTGTTGTTGTTTTTTATTATTAATGGGCGTCCTTAGATTTGAACTTTTCAACACATCACCTCTCATTTGAATGATGTCATCCTTCAGTAATGGACTGAGAGGGAAGCCCCCCCCCCTTCTCTCTTTCATTCCTCTCTCTCACTCACTTTACCAAAAGCTCCTACTCTACTTCTGCTGTCTCACCAAAAGCTCCAACTTGATGGTAATTTTGATACCACAGATGAATAGAGACCCAGTCAGACCAATAGTATGAAAAATCCGGAACAAAGTTTATTTACAATGATGCGCATCAAGGGAGAGACAGCATGACTTCACCTAAAGATCCATCAGCTGCTCTAACTAGACAAGGAAAGATTTAGGGGTTTAAGTATCCTTCCAGGCTGACGGGAGGTGGCATTGGTCATCCCATTGGCATTGGATTAGTGGCAACCTGGCAATCTGGAGCAGATAGTTACTGACGCAGCCATGCAGAACAGAGAAACACTGCAAAGTCATAATATTCCCGCTTATCTCTAAATACAGTCACACACAGATATACCTAGGGACAGTACAGATATCATACAGTCATTACATAGAATCATACTTTTAGTATCAAAGTGACCCACTAATGAGAAATGCAGAACAATAAACCACGCATTGGGCATAATGTTCTTACTTTATGAACTTTCTCCACTTTCTCTCAAACTGCACTTCTACTGTCTCACCAAAAACTCCAACACTACTTCTGCTGCCTTATATTTCTACTGCATCCTCTACTGTCATCTCTCGTTTCCAAAAACTCCACTACCTTTCTCTCTAGGCCCCCCCACCCCCTCTCCCCCTCTCCTCTCCTCCATCTCTTCCTGTCTTCTCCTGGCCTGCAAATCTCCAGGCCCGCCAGCATGCCTTCAGGGGGAATGTTGTGCAGATAAGCTAGAGATGGGGGGGCTAACAGCACGGCCAAACACTCTCTGGCTCTATCCGATGGTGAAGTGCATTCCTGCTGGGCCCTGGGATGAATAACTAGGATTGCTGACTTTTCAGCTTTTTACATGACTCGGGTGTATGAATCTTGAGAGAAGAAGACCTCTAAATAAGGAATGTGTATGCGTGATGTTCAGCCTCTCCTTTCTAGGTTTGGGCCTCGAGCCACAGTTGGAATAAGTGTGTGTGTGTGTGTGTGTGTGTGTGTGTGTGTGTGTGGTGAGGAGCCACAGTTGGAATAAGTGTGTGTGTGTGTGTGTGTGTGTGTGTGTGGTTAGGAGATGAGTAGGAGAGTGGATGAGCCCTGGTACACCATGACAGGTTCTCCCTCATCGTCATTGTGTAGCTCGCAGTTCCTCTGTCAGTAAACAGCACTGCTGATATCAACACGGTCGGCCTGAGAGCGCTGGAAAGAGGCCCGCCAGTCATGACTGTGGTTAGCTCACATTTTGGAGAGAGGGGGAAAGAGAGAGAGATGGAGAGAGGGAGTGAGTGAGGGAGAGAGAGTGACATTGAGAGAGAGAAGTTGCCTACACTCTATAAATGAGTGAGGAGGCTAACCCTCAAGTACACCTAAACAGTCATGACTGTGGTTAGCTCACATTTTGGAGAGAGGGAGTGAGAGAGAGAGTGAGAGAGAGAGAGTGAGAGAGAGAGAGAGGAGAGAGAGAGTGAGAGAGGGAGTGAGAGAGGGAGTGAGAGAGGGAGTGAGAGAGGGAGTGAGAGAGGGAGTGAGAGGGAGTGAGGGAGGGAGGGAGTGGGAATGAAATTGAAAGAGAGAGAAGTTGCCTACACTCTATAAATGAGTGAGGAGGCTAACCCTCAAGTACACCTAAACTTGTCTGTTCAGGCCATGATAAAAACTCTTCTTCACTTTGAAAAAGGAGGATGACTTTTTGAAATGTAAAAGTAGAGACTTTTACTGGAAGTTCTTCTGTGGTTCTTTTGAAGGAACCCTGAGTGTTTTCCTGCCTCTGCGCTGTTCTTCGCTGTCTGTGATGAAGTGCTGTTAGCTTTTGTCTTGCCCGCATATGTCAACAATGAGCCGGTGAAAAGGACACACTATATATGCGAGCCATTCAGACGGCTGACAGGAGGGAAACCATCGAGGCCCCAAGTCAACAAACCCCCAAAGCTGAACAGCAAGGGACAGGAAATATAGATGTGTGTGTGTGTGTGCCTCTGTGTGTGCGCTTTTTATGCATGTATGTGTTTTTGTTTTGTTTGTGAACATTGCTTTTGTGTAACTGTGTTAGTGATGTGTAAGTGTTGTGCGTGCATGTGTGCGTGCATGTGTGCGTGTGTGTATGTCTATTTTTGTTGCATGTGGTTGTTGTATGCATTGTGTGTGTGTGTGTGTGTGTCTGTGTGTGCGGCACAATAGAAGTGAATTATCTGCTAGTGCTAGTGAACTCATTGTTGGTGTGAGGACCACTCCTTTTGACACTGAAAGTCTCTCTCTCCCTCTCATACACACACATAAACAACAGACACGTCCATATTCTAGCACAGTCACAAATGTCCCCATAAAATAAGACTCCTCCTCTTTCAGTCTAAGGTTTACCCCAAAGAGGGAGTAATACACGCATTCACACACATGCACGCACTCACACGCACACGCACACGATCTCAGGTATCCAGGAAAATGTATAGATCTCGTCTAGTATGTTGTTTTTGTTAGTGGCTGTAGCTAGTGTGTGCCCACAATCGTGTTTCCCTATGTTAGGCTATAATTGCATTTGCATGCCTGTACATGCCGGCATGTTTGCTTTTCACAAGGAAAACCTAGAGCTGGTTTCCTCACACTTCCAGAGCTACAACACATGTAATTAGTCAAGCAGTTCCTGTATTCTGTGTTCTGAGCTTTTGACTTTTTCAAAAAAGAATTTTCCTCTCCAAGTTTCTCTCACTTTCCAGTGTTTTTCCTTCCACTGCTGTTGTTACCAACCCCTCCCTGTCATAAAATCTGTCACGGCCAGTGATAAACTCGAGTTCAATTTAATTTACCAAAACCCTTATCTGATAAAGTCATGAGGTCTTTTGTTCCCATTTCCTTTCATTTCTTCGTATTTTTTGTTTCCCTCAGAATATTTTGTGAATTTTTCCCAAACTGACCAGAACTCTTGTGACCTGTCGACAAGGCAACAAGTATGACAAACAGCCTCAACTTCCATGCAAGACATTCCATTTTTCATGTCCAGCAGCTGTTGGATTCCCCCCTCTGTGTTCCGGGTTCTGAGTTCTACCCATGCTCCTCAGAGGAAACATGGGTGCCGTTGCCATAGCGGTGGAGGGGACGTGTGTGTGTGTGTGTGTGTGTGTGGGGGCTGTGGGGGAGGGGGACAAGGAACGTAACTGCACCCCATGATATCCGAGCTTCATGCTTTGGCCGCAGCACAATAGCCACCTTTCTCACTGTCCATCCGCCCAGGGCCTGATTAAGGGGGTCTTAAAAGCCTGGACTTATTTGATGCATAAATCATGATCTGCTTTTGAAAAGTCTCCTGAGTCTCAAGCCATTTTGTTAGAGCCTTTTTGACTGCTTGGAAATGTCTGCCAGGCAGTAACATGTTTCTTTTTAAATGCTGCATTATGAAGCAGTCTGTGAAGGCCTCATTAATAACAATGTGGCGCAATGTACTTGGTCTTGCACAAAAAATAAATTGCTGACTGTTTTGTAGCTGCGTCTGACTTTACAAGCCTGCACTTATTTTTAGAAATAGAGGGGTCATTTTCCCCTTCACGCTCGCCGTTGATGGTCCACAGCACCTAAGAATTTCCAAATTTAATGTAACTTGTAATTGTCCCTGGTGGCGTTAATCAAATCTGCTTTGCAATTAGGCCTGGCTCAGACGCATTGCTGTCACCCTTAAAATAGTGCTGGGCAGCTATCTTGTGGGAGCCGCTTGTGGGACGACAGTGAATTGAGCTCATCACAGGAAACGCAGTGAGGTCCACTGACAGGGTCAATAATGCAATGCCATAAAATCTGCAGTTTGGCCAGGCCATCTTTCTCACTCACTCACTCACTCACTCACTCACACACACACACACACACACACACAGGCTGAGGCAGCCATTTTCTGCACTGTACACAGAAGGAGAGGAAGTCGAGTGGTGGGAAGATAATGAGACGGTTGTGATGGCTGTGGTTCTGCTTAATTTGTCATCTTTCACCCAATGGCAGACTTCACTGTGAGGGGGATTTTAAGTAAACTGGCTGTTGGTATATCATGCTGTTGGCAATGTTACCCTCACTACTTAGCCCTGTGAATACTTTACAGTATCAATTGAAGAATGATTAGCTTTGTCAGGTTCTTATTGATATAAGTTGGTATTTTACAACTATTCTTTGCTTTATGTATTGATTGGCACAGTAACAATTAGAACTATCTAGCTTGTCCCTGGGGGGAAAAAAAGTTTCATAACCTTTTGGGCAAGGCTGGCAGATTTCAAATTCTCCTCCTTACCACATTAGGCTGCAGCATTTCCTTCTCTGTAACCCTCTTTGTCTTTGATTCTTTCAACAGAGCTCTCGCTCCTGGGCAAGAACAGAAGGTAAGCCTTTATTTTTTACAGTCTAATGACATCACTTTGCGCTTGAATCACATGCGTGCTTCTGCAATGTCAACCAGTCAGTACAGGATTGAGACCAATCAAATGTTTCACGCATGACAGTCCTACCAAGCCTTTGTTATGTTTTTTTGACATGAGCTGTTCTTTGTTCTTGTAATATAGATTGTTTCCCTCTATGCTAATTGTTTAGCATATTGTTGTAGCGTCAAAGATTTATGTGTGTCCAATGGCAATGTCACTTATGATTGTCAACGTGGTCAAGCTCTCCTGTGGTGACTGGTCACACATTGCATTAAGCACAGCGGCACCATTCAAGTTTGTTTGGTTGGCCTGTCTGATTAAGAATACCAAATAACAAAAAAACACATCCAAACTTGCTTGTGTTTGTGTAGCTGGCATGTTTTCACAGCATCCGTTATGGAAGAGCACAATCCCAGACGGAACTTGCCAAGTTGCTTCTGCGTCCCTCCAAACACTGACCTCAGTCAGAGAGCCCAGGCCCCCAAACCCCCCACACACACACACACACACACAGTCAGATATTTAATCTCCAGCAGACACTGTAGAACAGAGATGTAAATATACATTGACATGTTGAGCTCCTGTGAGAAATTAATCACGCTCTCATGTCTCCTGTGTAAACCTTAAAAAACCCCCCCAAAAACTAAGAAATGGATGGAAAATCGCCCCCTAGTGGATGTGGTCAGCCATCATCCCACTGCATGAAATCCATCACACACACACAACTCCCAGTCGAATCCAAGGCGTATCAGTTAAAGTTAATTCTTTGGAGCCGGCTCAAGTGCTGAATAGCCGAGCCAGCAGAAATGTGAGAGTATCTGTCCGGGTCAGTCTTGGCGGATGCCCAGAGTAAATATTTGTCAGAAAATTGGGGCGTGTTCACACTTCTTAAGCATTTCCTCAGGACGCACTCACAAGAATAGGCTATTGGCAGCGGGTCTGTGTTCAATGACTCAACGCATTTGTTAAGTGCCAACTGTCCAAAGGCTCTCTGATGGAATTCTATTAAACTAATCTGAACCTTCAGTCTGTGATTGTGCCATTACTCAAAGGGAAAAAGCCAGCGTGTGCATATATCTCTGCATTGTATGTGTGTGTGTGTGTTCACGTTTTACGTGCGTTCACTTTTTGACTGCATGGTGTTGGTTTGCTGCTCTGTTTGTGTGTGTGTGTGTGTGTGTGTTTCTCCCACATGCAGGACTCGCTTGCTCCTGCCTCCAGTCTGCCCAAGTACTCATTTGCCCCCAGCACGGCCATAAACAAGATGGCACGGCCGTTCACGCCAGGGGGCGGCACAGCGGGCACGGGCCCCGTCATCAAGCCTGTGTCGTATAAGCTTAACTCGGGCACTAGCATGTCACAACCACACAATGGGTAGGTGTGCGTCACAGCCCTCTGGATTCTATTCTGTCTGTCTCTCCATTGCCCCTTTACTCTTTTTCTGTTTCACCGGAGGCTCGTATTGGATCTGTATCAGAATCTGGAACAGTTATGTTGACTGTGTGTGTGTGTGTGTGTGTGTGTGTGTGTGTGTGTTTTTCTGCTGTGGAGAACATCGAGTGAGTGATTGACACAGTATGCGGAGCTAAGGTTGCACGGCTTTTTGAGAGAGATGGACTCCAAAGCTGACTCCAAGCCCCCATCTCTCCTCTGGCCGAAGGTGAAGTGGGATTGAGACCAAGGATTTCTGCGTCTGCTGAATCCGCAGTAGTCGTGCTGCAGAGAGACAGCTGGACACTGTACGGGATCAGAGTGACCTGAAAGGACGGAGGTGGGGGTTTTTTAGGAAAAAAAAGAAGAACGAAATGTTTTTCCCTCTTCTCAGTGTTCTGTTAGCATCAACATTCCTGAGTGGTGAGCAGAAGAGAGGTGTGTGTGTGTGTGTGTGTGTGTGTGTGTGTGTGTGTGTGTGTGTGTGTGTGTGTGTCCAAAAGCGTGCCCGCCCGCCTGCTCACCCACCCGTCCTCCTGCTTGCCTGTACGACTTTCATCTCTCAAATTCGGAGCTCATTTAGTGCAGGCAGGGCCCCAGGCTTCTGATAAACAGAGTGTGTTGTGGGGCAGCTGCTCTTGGTTACCTTCTGGACTCGCCGGACTGAATGCCAATCCGCTCGACCGGCCGGCCAAAAAATGCCCCGCCGAGCAGTACCGAGCCGAGTGGCTGTCTGCGTTTTTGTCAGAAGAGATGATAACACGGTCACGCACGCAGAGCTGGAGGGGAATTTTGATCCTGCCACGCAAACACACCAGCCCTCTCTCGCCTCCGACGTTTAGCAATGCCAGATTATTTACGAGCCGTGCATATGTATTTTTTCAAGTCTAGAAAACGGAGAAAAGGATGATCAAAAAGTACGGGAAGAAGTCTTTCAGTTTTGCCATGAGTCTTTGCAAATGGAACCAGAGGGTTGTGCAGGTCTAAGGCCTGTGAAGGTTCACTGGAGGAGGGGGTTGAAGGGCTGACTTTTGGCCAGGTCTTGATGTTGTCGGGGGCTGTTTATAGCTCACCCCCACGCCCCTTGCTCTCCTCTCCCCCCTGCCCATCCTCCCCAAACCCCTCCCATAAAATCTGCTGAGTTCTCAAAGTGCTTTTACTGCTGGGGTGCCGGATTACTTAACGAGCCTTACTTGGAGAGGCCGCCATGTGGATCCTCACTCGTATATGTTTTTACAGCTTGGAGCCATTCGCCGTCCAATTTACAAATTACAAAAACTTGTCAGAGGGCTTTGTTTCAAAGTCTTTAAACATGCCTCAGATGTGGATATGGTGAGCTGCGTGTGCAGTCAGAGTGATGTTAGTGGGGATGATTGAGTCTTGTTTGTAATGCAGGGCCTGTTTGCCCAACATACTGGTGTTGTGTTGCCAAGCCGCACTGGAAGTAATGTGATCTGATTGCGCACCAAGGAGGAAGTGTTGACTTCACCATGATCTCAGGGGATTGGACGGGGTGTTGCATCACTGCTTTTGGTGTGTGTGTGTGTGTTGACATATGTATGTTTGTGTGCGTGTATATGGTTTGTGTTTGTGTTTGCTTGCATATGAATATTTGTGTGTGTATGGTTTGTGTTTGCTGGCATATTAATATTTGTGTGTGTGTGTGTGTGTGTGTGTGTGTGTGCTGTTGGGGTTTATTGACGTTCAGCCTGCCCTTGCAGTGAAATGTGCCTGTGTCTGCATAACGTGCACCAAATGTTCCCGAGTGCTTCGGGGCGGTGTGTGGGGGGTTGGTGTGAAGCCGTTGGAAGATGCTGAAATGTCTTGGGGCATATTAATAAATGCTGCATTCTGACAGATGAGTTATGTTGACAGTTCTGCTGTCCCTCACTTGTGACATTCGCGGGGCCAAGATAGGCTAACATACCGTGACCTTTCACACCAGGTGGACAACAGGAGATTTTGTGTTGTCACCACCATTACATCATTAAGATGCCAGAGAACTCAATGGATTAGTCCCATGTCGCCCAGGACCTGACCCATCCCATCAGGTCCAGTTTTTCCCACAGAACTGAATTCTATTTGTGGGGGTAGGTTTGCAGAATTAACTTGAATACAACAGTTTTTAACAAATTAGCACAGCGTGGTTATGATTCTAACCAGATTTAAGCACAATTTTTTAGTACAACCTGGAAAATCATTGTGTGGTGGTCAATGTTGATATTGTGGTGGGCCGCCACAATTAAGTCAATGTATGGGAAACACTGAGGTCACATCAAGGACAGATCTGGGCCACAGTTGGGCTGGGCTCATGCACTCCCAATGCACAGGAACACTAACCATGGTGACAAGCTTCAACTTGTTTCATAGGCACTCAAAGCATGCGTGTTGTTTATTAAATCCTTTATTCCAATTCCTAACTAAAAAGATGTGTTTTGTGTTCTGCCTGTTCTAAAAGAATATGTTTTTTTTTTCTGTTCTGCCTGCCTAGTGGTACCATGTTCTTTTCAGCCGGTTTACCTCTGTGTCTCTACTAATCTTTTCCTCCCCTTCTCTGTTCTGTTCTGCTCTTCTCTTCTTTCTACCCAGCTGGTCGAGGGTGAAGAAAAGTCAGTAAACTTCTTTTTACTTTCTTTTCTGTTTCTTTGTGTAGAGTTGAGAGTCCCACTCCACCCCAACCCCCATTTAGCCCCAGATCAGAAGCTAGTGTTACGTAGCAGGCCCTGGTCTGTCCATTTAGCCCCAGATCAGAAGCTAGTGTTACGTAGCAGGCCCTGGTCTGTCCTACATTCTGCTGCTCTGCTGCTAGCCTTCATCTTATGTCTACATTCACCATGCCATACCTCTCCTCACTACCATACTTCACTAGCTCAAACTTCATATGAAATGACCTCCTCGCAGCTAGATTTTAAATCAGTATTCATTCTGTCGTTGCCTTATGACGGATGACTTTGTTTTGACTTTATTTGGGCAGCATTATTAGGTATTGATTGCCAGGTGTTATTTGATTAGGTTTCACAAACAGTGTGCCTGACAGATTTACTACAGAGGTCAGTTGGCCTGAAGTGGTGATGGTGATGGATGTGTGTTTGCTCTCTGTTGTTTAAGCTGCTTCTCTCTCTCTCTTTCTCTCTCTCTCTATTCTTATTTGTCTTTTTTTCTCCTCCCCCCTCATCTCCCTCCATCCCGTTTGTTCTGTGTGCGCCTGTCTGCGCTTCGTCAGAGGAGTGGCTTACTATGGAGACTTTGGTCAAGTGGGCAAGTAAGTCTGTTGCACTGTGGTGTTAGGGGTTTGAACGCATTGAGAAACTAGACAGTGGGAAAGTAATGCGGCAGCCAGGGGCTTCCCATGTGGCCCCAGTAGTCTGCCCATTTGCTCCGTCCTGTGGAGTAAACCGACCATAATGGCATGAATCCAGCAGTTCAGTAATTAAAGTGTGAGTTACATCACATTTAATTAAAGTGCGAGTTATGTCCTCAAGGAATTTAAAAGTCAACATTAGGTGTATTTTTTTTCCAAAAGTGGTCGATAGTGAGTGCCTGGTGCAACTTGAAGTGCCCTAGAAAGAATTGAGTGTTACTATTTGGGTAGAGTTTTTAATAATCTTACTGTCCAGCAAGAAGCTAGTGCTGTCTTGGTCAGTCTCCAAAGGATATGATCATCCGCTCTCCTGCCACTCCCATAGGTATGGTCTTCGGATGGACCCCTGCTTCATCCCCAACGACCGCAGTAAGAAGAGGTTGATGGAGGACACCCAGGACTGGCAGCCACGCACTGGCACCACCCAGTCCCGCTCCTTCCGCATCCTCGCCCAGCTCACGGGCACTGACTTCAGTAAGCCAGGGCCAGCAAAGGGCCGAGCACAATCCCTCTGTGGGCGCCTGACTGGAAGCACTTGGGTTGGGTTGGGGGGTGGTGTTTGTGTGTGTGTGTGTGTGAAGAAGGGGGTGGATTTGTGTGTTTGTGTGTGACTTGTGTGCTCCTAAAGCATAACAGACAAGGGGACGAGAATGCAGTATGGTCCCAGAGGACGTCCGCGCAGGGAGAAAGGTCTTGGGGCTTAGCTGTCCATCCTCCCACAGGATGCGGGCGCTAGGCAGAGGCTGTGTGAGGCCGTGTTAGCATCAGGTGCTAATGACTTAATGAGAGCGTGCAAGTCCGTTCATGAGACGCAGGAGGCTATCGGTGCCCGTTTTGGGCCGTTTAGTGCCGTTGCCCAGCTGACGTCTGTTCCATAATTGTTTTCAAAAGGGACTTGTTCGGGTTTGATCTGAGGAATGCGAATGCTATGCCGTGTATGTGCCGTCAGTTTGGGATGCCTTCTATTCAGTGGTTCAGAAAGTAATCGGACAAAAATGCGCTGTGAAGCTTTGCGCGTGTGTGTTGTTGTTTTTTGTTGTTGTTCATCAGGCATGTGTGAGAACATTAAGGCAGATAAGATGGCGCGGCTTCACAAAAAACGTTTTGTGCTGAAACACAGTTCTGAAATAGAACACAATGCATCTAATGTAGGGTCGGATCATGGTAATCATCTTCTAGCATGCGCTCAAAGATCCGAAACAAATGCATGTGGATTGTGACTTTTCCCAGGAGTATTAGTGTGTCTGGCCACTCTAAGGGGATGTGCATGTTCCCCGTGGGCTTAGTGTAGGCATGCCTGTGCACTGCAGATGTTGCTTCACAGACGGAGGACATTCTTTGATGTGTGTCTCTCTCCTGGTTCTCAGTGCAGGACCCAGACGATGAAACCATGAAAAGGGCCAGGTAAACCTGTGTGAAACGCTTCGCTCCTCTCCCTAGTGACATGCAGCCGCATTGCTTGGTTTGGGGTTATGATGGCGGCGATGATGGCGGCGATGATGGCGGCGATGATGGCGGCGATGATGGCGGCGATGATGGCGGCGATGATGGCGGCGATGATGGCGGCGATGATGGCGATGATGATGATGATGATGATGATGATGATGATGATGATGATGATGATGATGATGATGATGATGATGATGATGATGATGATGATGATGATGATGATGATGATGATGATGATGATGATGATGATGATGATGATGATGATGATGATGATGATGATGATGATGATGATGATGATGATGATGATGATGATGATGATGATGATGATGATGATGATGATGATGATGATGATGATGATGATGATGATGATGATGATGATGATGATGATGATGATGATGATGATGATGATGATGATGATGATGATGATGATGATGATGATGATGATGATGATGATGATGATGATGATGATGATGATGATGATGATGATGATGATGATGATGATGATGATGATGATGATGATGATGATGATGATGATGATGATGATGATGATGGTGATGATGATGATGATGATGATGATGATGATGATGATGATGATGATGATGATGATGATGATGATGATGATGATGATGATGATGATGATGATGATGATGATGATGATGATGATGATGATGATGATGATGATGATGATGATGATGGTGATGATGATGATGATGATGATGATGATGATGATGATGATGATGATGATGATGATGATGATGATGATGATGATGATGATGATGATGATGATGATGATGATGATGATGATGATGATGATGATGATGATGATGATGATGATGATGATGATGATGATGATGATGATGATGATGATGATGATGATGATGATGATGGTGATGATGATGATGATGATGATGATGATGATGATGATGATGATGATGATGATGATGATGATGATGATGATGATGATGATGATGATGATGATGATGATGATGATGATGATGATGATGACTGTAGTGATGATGATGATGATGATGACCTTTTGTTCATGTTCATTTTGGAGCTCCATTCCACCACGCTCATAATTAGTCACTTTTTAATGCTTCCCCTCCATGCGAGCGAGAGGCGGATCAGCATATCAAATCTCTAATTAGAGATGCACATGCTACCTGTTGGTCTGGCAGCAGTGAAGTGTCTGTGTGTGTGTGTGTGTGTCTGTGTGTGTGTGTGTGTGTGTGTGTGTGTACTTTTTGATTGCATGGCCATTGAGTAGTTAGGAGCGCTGCTTTGCATGTACTTCCCCTGTTTCTCAAATGTGCCTTCTGACTTCTTTTCTCTTTCCTTCACCTTTTATTTTTCCTCCACATGCTGTCTCTCTGTTTTTCATCCCTCTATCTCTTTATTTACTCTTCCTCTTGGTATTCTTTTTATCTATCTATTCTTCTCTTCTTTCCTCTTCTCTTCTATCTTCTTACTTCTCTTCTCTTCTTTCCTCTTCTCTTCTCTTCTCTCCTCTCTTCTGTTCTTCTCTCTCCTCTTCTCCTCTCTCCTCCTCTCCTCTTCTCCTCTCTCCTCCTCTCCTCTCCTCTTCTCCTCTCTCCTCTCCTCCTCTCCTCTTCTCCTCTCTCCTCTCCTCATCTCCTCTCTCCTCTTCTCCTCTTCTCCTCTTCTCCTCTCTCCTCTTCTCCTCTCTCCTCATCTCCTCTCCTCATCTCCTCGGTCCGGCTAGGGAAAAGTTCCTTAGTGAGATCCAGAGTCCCCGCTATGCCCGGCTGAGGGACTGGCATCATGACCGCTCCGCACGATCCCTCAATATCAAATCCTGAGCGACCGTCTGTTCCCCTGTCATCATGGACAACAGCGGGGGCCTGTTTCCGAAACAAACAACGCAAGCGACGATGATGACGACGATGATGACGATGATGATGATGATGATGATGATGACGATGGTCATAGATGATTAATTTATACAACTGAAAAACAACAAAAGTCATCCACGGTGATGACTATTATGATACCACATGCTTGAGCTGAGGAAAGGGCTCAGGAATGGGGGGTTAAGCCTGTACTTAAGTAAACATAAAAAACTTAGAAAAAGCTTGACTAAAAATAGCAAAAAAGAAACTAAATGTGAATATTAGTAAGACGTTCAGCCGATACCATAACACGACAAAAGTGGATCCACGCATACTGAGCCTGTCAGCCTCTCTGCCAAGAGTGCCTCTTTCCACAGGACTGTGTGTGTGTGTGTGTATGTGTGTGTGTATGTGTGCGTGCGTGTGAGGGTATGTATGTGTGCGTGCATGTGTGGCCTCTGTTTCACGGTTCTAGTAAGTTCCGTGAACGCTGTCGTTAAATCCGGGAGAGTTTCTCAGCAGTGGAGACTGCAACCTTTTTATTCCTCTCCAGATGTACTGTTCCAGCCCTCTGTGACCTCTCCCTCTCTCTTTCAATTGTTTTTTTCTCTCTCTCTCTCTTTCTATTTCCCTTTCTCTTTCAAATGTAGTCATCTTATTCAATGGCAGGACACCTACTAGGCTAGATTGCCCAAACATTTAGATTGGCATGGAAAAAGGGACAGTGAATATATGTTGGAGGAGATGTATGTATACATTGATGTTTTCTTTCCTTTTTTTCCTTTGCTCTGTGTTCCACCTATTGTATGCTCCACATCTTAATTTTTCCATCTCTGAGCTCTGAATCTATTTTGCTTTGGATTTGTCTTTTTTTTTTTTTTTTCTTCCTCTCTGTTCCTCTCTCTCTCTCTCTCTCCATTAAGCAAGACAAGAGAACTGTTCTGTCTCTTTGCTCTCCATAGTCAATACATAAAACATAAAGAAAAAAAGACCTCACCCTGTCATCTGTCTTCTGTTTCTCTTTATGATGTTATCTGTCACTATTCTGCTGTCTCATCACTTCTAGAACTTTCTAGCAAATAGCTTTCTAGCTAACCAGTGTCAACTTTACCTCAGGATCAACTCCATCTCTATAAAATAGTGCCTATAATCTACACTGACTTCACAGTAAAACCTAATATGGGAACACCAGAACATTACACAACACCGCACAACATTACTTTCACAAATACACACTCTAATAAGTACTAATTTAATTTAATACGTCTAGTAAGCATTGTAAAGTCTTCTAAATATTGTCTTAATGTAGCTGCATAATTAGACACATTGTGAAGAATGTGCTAGTCCATTATTGTGTGTAGTTGCGGCAGTGAGGGGGATTTAAACTATGGCAGTGGGAAAGGTGATTGAGAGAGACTAGGTAATGATCTGGATGCACCTTCTCTCTAATGAGCTCACTTAGACGCTCAGAGTGCATCGTTATGGGTTATTCACAAGTATTAAAAGTCTTGAGTCCATCAAGAGGTGAGGGTGGCACACATCAGAGTGGTAGCTGTATTTAGACATGATTAGACCTAGATGTGGCACCATCTTCCCTGCGATTGAGTGTTTTTAAAAGCACTGCTCAGTGTAATTGAGAGGGAGTTGGTGATAAGATATGCTGATAGATTCAGTGCAGTTGTCACTGAAAGTTTTCTTTTTCTTTTTTTGATTCCCCCGAGAAGCTAAGGCATTTTTTGAGCTCTGCTCGTGTGGAGTTGAGAGTTTCCGTGGGATGATTGGACTGTCTGCCATATGCAATCACAACTCAAGAGCGCCTGGAACAACTGCCCCTGTGAGACCAGTCTGGCACACCACACAGCTGTATTAAAATTCACTATTTCCTGGAGGCAAAGTACACTCTCTCACCAGGTGCTTCCATCTCCCTCTCACTTGCTCTCTCTCTTTATCTCTCTCCCTCTTTCTCTCTTTCACGCTATCTCTCTCTCTCTCCGTCTTTCTCTCTGTCTTTCTCCCTCTCTCCCTCTCTTTTGTGTACACAGATGCCTTCCCACAGCAGTTGAGAGCCGAGAGCCCATGCAAACACAATTAGGCTGAAAAAAATAACACACTTTTAAGAGCCTTATTTACTTACTGTAGAGTCCCCATCGGCACGGGCTGTTTGCTCCACTTACAGCTTTTGCTTTAAGAGAAAGTAAAAGAAACAAACAAAAAAAAAGCCAGCAAAAGACAAAACAAAACAAAACAAAACAAAAAAAACCCTCAAAATATGTTGGGTATTGTGAAAATACCTGTGAGAAATGTTGGTCAAAGTGGCATTGAGTGTGCACACGCACCAGGGCCCCCCTGGGGTAAACAAAGGCTTATTGTAGTGAGCTGAATACTGTTCAGCCCTCTGCCAAGTGACCCACACAGACTCCGAAGGACCGCCGTGCCCATGGATGGGTGTCTATGAGCAGGGCACACACTCTCAGTCTCCCTAATGGTCCTAATTGTCCGCTAAGCAGAGAGCTCCCGTAAAAGCGCCATCACAGGTAATGGGGTAATTGTGCGTGCTGCGCTTAAGCTGAAACAGTATTGCCAAGATGCTTAGGCAACAAGTGTGAACATTGGACATGGGTGCTTACGGACTGAACCATCTGGGAAAACGTGGAACCGTTTGAATTTTCCACTGGGAACTTTCCAGAGGGATTTCTCATGACAGTAGCTCTAATCCACTATTGCCAATACAATATATTATTATTACTACTGTGACCATCCTCTCATCCCACGTGTTCGTCTGTTGAGGATGCTCTCCTAAGGCTAGTTTGTTTTTCTTCACAGTCATGGGCCAGCGTCATCTCCCTCTAAAGCCAAACCTGCAGAGAGACCGGAGGCAGTTCCAGGTAAGCCGGACTGGCGTGGCAGGCTTTCACCGGTCCAGTGCCTTGACCTGTGGCTAATTTCACTTTTTCTGTTGTGAACATCAATATCATCCTGTGAGATAGACCGCAATTACAAGCGCCACGCAGACACTTGGACCGAAACGGCCTCAGCTGTGCCGAGACACGTCGAGGAATAAAAAAAAAAAAAAAAAAAAAAAGCTGTTTTTCACTTCACAGTGTTTGTGTCAAAGCACAGCTGAACATAATGGGCCCACCATCAAATACAGCAGCTGTTTCTCTCCCACTGGTCCTAACCCAGGCAGCTGTGGACTCTTTCCAGTGGGCCAGTTCTGTGGTGCGTCCGGCCCAGGTCTGTTCCCAGAATTCGCTATGATGGCTAGCTGCGCTCTGGGTCCAGTCACTCATGTCTGACTGCGACAGTTGCCAAGTCCCGGTGTCCCCCCATACCAGACAGCACCACCTCCATCTTCTCCTCCTAGCTGTGTGCTGAGGGACTAGATGCGGGCTGTAGTGCTGCGATTACACGACTCAATGACTCGTTCCATTAGGTCCATGCTACTGGTCATTGAGATAACTAAGTAACAGACAGAACAAGGGACCCAATACAGTCCTGCTGCTCATCAATGCAAATGGGTTTTTATAGAGGCCAGTGGGGTGTGGAGCTAGTTATGGGCTATAGATGGGTTTTTATAGAGGCCAGTGGGATGTGGAGCTAGTTATGGGCTATAGATGGATTTTTATAGAGGCCAGTGGGGTGTGGAGCTAGTTATGGGCTATAGATGGGTTTTTATAGAGGCCAGTGGGATGGGAGGGGGGCTAGTTATGGGCTATAGATGGGTTTTTATAGAGGCCAGTGGGATGTGGAGCTAGTTATGGGCTATGGATGGGTTTTTATAGAGGCCAGTGGGGTGTGGAGCTAGTTATGGGCTATAGATGGGTTTTATAGAGGCCAGTGGGATGGGAGGGGAGGGGGCTAGTTATGGCTATAGATGGGTTTTATAGAGGCCAGTGGGATGGGAGGGGGCTAGTTATGGGCTATAGATGGGTTTTTATAGAGGCCAGTGGGATGTGGAGCTAGTTATGGGCTATGGATGGGTTTTTATAGAGGCCAGTGGGGTGTGGAGCTAGTTATGGGCTATAGATGGGTTTTTATAGAGGCCAGTGGGATGGGAGGGGGGAGGGGGGCTAGTTATGGGCTATAGATGGGTTTTTATAGAGGCCAGTTGGGTGTGGAGCTAGTTATGGGCTATAGATGGGTTTTGATAGAGGCCAGTGGGATGGGAGGGGGGAGGGGAGGGGGGGGCTCCATCATGTGCTGACCATCCTTACTGTCCTCTCCTTCTGCTTCAGCAGCGACTCCTGCTCCCAAGCCGCCCGCTGGGCCGCGGGCCCCCTCTGCGCGCCCCCCGTGGGTGACGGACCCCGACTTCGCCGACCGCTACGCCCCGGACAAGACGAGCACGGTGCTGACGCAGCACACGCAGCCGGCGGAGCCCACGCCCATGCAGAACCGCAGCTCCATCCTGCAGGCCGCCCAGCAGGGGCCCAACGCCACCGGGGGCGCTGGAGGCAACGGCCGCACCCCACTCTGCGGTGCCTGCAACAAGGTCATCAGGTGGGTGTCTGCTGCCCCCTGTCTGTGGCCGCCCCTTACTGCACCCCCATAGAGACTCCCAGGCCTCTGGTGGTGGCCGTTCCTTACTGCACCCCCATACAGTCCCAGGCCTCATGTTAAGGTCCTCCAGGTCCTAAGGTCCTTCACTCAGTCGGACAGTCCAGAGGTGTTAAACGGCAGCTCCTCTGGAGGCCGTGCAGGCTATAAGTGCAAAAAAAGGGAGTGGAGATTTATTAGAAACAAAGATTGACAAGGAGGTATCACATAGCGTTAAGTACAAGCTCACTTCAAACAGTGCTCTGAGCTCTGGCTCTATAGCACTTTGTGCTAAACTGGCGTGTCGGAGGGGTCTGAGTGGACATCTCCATTAAGTGACCCTTGTGTTCCCGAGCCTTTTCTTAGTGCTTTGTCCTGTTGTGGATCCCAACACTGCATCTTTCCACTGTGCTAATGTACAGGGTGAAGGTGTATGAGACATTTGTTTGTGTGTGTGTGTGTGTGCCTGTGTCAATTTGTGTGTGTGTGTGTGCGCACTTGCACTTGGGTGTTTTAGAGGTCGCTATGTGGTAGCGCTGGGTCGTTCCTGGCACCCGGAGGAGTTCACCTGCTGTCAGTGTAAAGTGCTTCTGGACGAGGGAGGCTTCTTCGAGGAGAGAGGCTCGGTGTACTGCACCAAGTGCTACGACAACCGCTACGCTCCCAATTGTGCCAGATGTAAAAAGATCATCACAGGGGTGAGTTTGGGTGGAGGGTTTCACACGTATACAAATCAGTAGCTGTTATTATATTTACTAAATACCATTTCAGATCATATTCCATTATAAGAAGTTTGTGTATTAAAAGATTAGTCTGTTATTATATTTATATAATAACATATATAATAACATAATAACTATTATATTAAGAGTTTTCTTCATTACATTTGAATTACAGCATTAGTTACTTAGAGTAATAGCATTCATTAATAACCACACGCTATTTTTGTATGTATTTATATACAGTATGTGTGTATAACATGCTAAGAAAGAAGGCATTCAGTTCAAAAGAAGAGAGCTAAAAGCATTGTTTGCGAGGGCTAGATTGATGGTGTGTGCAGGGAGGGTGAGGCGGCGGGTGTGTGGATCAGTGGCTGGTCAGTGCCCTCGTATGACAGAGAGCGGATGGATGGGCCGCCATGTCACATAACTAACTGCGCCAGGCTGCCCTGCTGCACCTGACTCGCCCACTCCGCTGACAGACTGCACTCATGCTCACCAGGCTAATGGGAGGTGCTAAGGCTGTGGGTTCAGAGTGTGAGTGTGAGTGAGTGTGAGTGTGAGTGTGAGTGTGAGTGTGAGTGTGAGTGTGAGTGTGAGTGTGAGTGTGAGTGTGCGCGTGAGTGTGCACGGGTTTATGTGTGAGCGGTGATTCTATTTAAGTGAGAGTGATTTGATGCATGTGGGTTTATGTGTGAGTGGTGGCTTTGTGTGTGTGTGTGTGTTTGTGTGTGTGTGAAGATGAGCATCAATCCACATGCTGCTGCTGCTGCTCCTCCCTGGATTGCGTGCCTTCTCAGAATCTCACCCCCCATCCCCCCCCCAGGAGATCATGCACGCCCTGAAGATGACCTACCACGTCCAGTGCTTCCTGTGTGCCGCCTGCAAGGCGCCCATCAGGAACCAGGCCTTCTACATGGAGGAGGGGGAGCCCTACTGTGAAAGAGGTGAGACCGACGCGTCATGTCCCGTCACGCCACGCCACGTCTCTCACGCCCGCGCTCACATCGTATTGACAGCCCCCATCACCACCGCTGGCAAACCCACTCCAGCAGGGCAGTGGCAGAGCGAGCTTCACACGCGATTTCAGCTGAGGCCAGTTTTGTTTGCCATACACACCTACACACAGACAGGGGGCAAGAAGATGTATGCACATATATGGTGACACACACACACACACACACACACTCTCAAAGACAGAAGTACCTCTAACTAACATCACTTCCACATACAGACTAAGGACTGCACTGATTATACAAGCATGCAAATGCTTTACACACTTCAGAATCACTGCTTTACATTTACATACACACTCCCTCCCACACACACCCACACACACATTCACATTTCAGTACACACACACACACATATACACACACACACACACACACTCATTTTCATGTGACTCGGCTATTTGCCGAAAAATGCTCATTATTTGATCCAGAGCCATTTGCCTAATTAAGGCGAGCGATTATGTAGCGTGTTTGTGTTTAATTGGTGTTTGTAATCAGTGGGATGTTAATACACGTCATGTGATCTTCTGAGCCTTTCATCCATCGCCCAATCACTTTGTTTCTGATTTCCTAGCCTGTCTTAATTTGACTACTTAATAGTCCAAACAAAAAGCGTGCCGCAAAGTGCCTTAAACAATGTGTATGTGTGTGTGTGTGGGTGTGGGGAGGGGTCTTCATTGTTCTCAGGACTTCAGCTTTGCCATGTTAAGCCTCTTTTGTCTGCTGCTAGTGGACAAGCTGACCACATTTTATGACAAATAATGACTTGACTGTTGTTAAGAAAGAAAGCTGCAGCCTCAGCACCTAAAAAGGATTGTGCCGGAAAGCACTTGCTTTGAGTGGTGGCCCCAAAGCCTGCCACTCCAGACTTGCTCTCTCTCTAATGGAAAAAGTGGGACAATCCATTTAAGTATCGCAGGCAATTTTTGTTATCACACCCCTCTGGCCCGCTGCATTAGGACATCAGGGTAGAAAAAAGAAGAGTTAAAAAAATGACATTCTGTTTTTTTTGTGATACGTTCTTGCGTCGGCCTTTCTTCTCGTGCCTCTGTAATGCTTGGATGCCTTCCTCCTGGGACATTTGCATTTCTATACATTGATGTTGCTGAGCCTGCTCTTTTGTGCGTCGTGTGTGTGTGTGTGTGTCCTGCAGATTATGAGAAGATGTTTGGCACTAAATGCCACGGCTGCGACTTCAAGATTGATGCGGGGGATCGGTTCCTGGAGGCGCTGGGCTACAGCTGGCATGACACGTGCTTCGTGTGCGCCGTAAGTCACCGTGATCCACCGCACAGCGCCGCTCCTCTCCCGCCGCCCATCTAGCCACTGGCCTGTCGGCCCGCACAATGCGCTCAGAAAATATGGACGCTGGCTGCTTGACCCTCAGATAGTTCTTTCTCCATTTCTTTCAGTGTGTGCTTTCATCTCCCATATCTCTCTCTCTCTCAGTTCTTGTCACAGGCGCCCCTTCTCTTTTTTCTTTCCCTCCCTCTCTCACTCGTTCTTTTTCTTTCCTTCCTTCCCTCCCTCCCTCGTTCTTTTCCCCCCTCCCTCCCTCTCTCCCTCGTTCTTTTTCTTTCCTTCCTTCCCTCCCTCCCTCGTTCTTTTCCCTCCCTCCCTCCCTCTCTCCTCCCTCCCCCCTCCTCCCTCTTTTCCCTCCCTCCCTCTCCCCTCCCTCCCTCTTTTCCCTCCCTCCCTCTTTTCCCTCCCTCCCTCTCTCCCTCCCTCCCTCTCTCCTTCTCTCTCTTTGTTTGTTGAATGAACTGAAATCATTCCCGAGTTAGCTTCTTTGCCATGAGTATATATTTGTCTGGGAATGTTTGCCCCGTGTGTCTGTGACTGTGGCCATTTGTACATTTTGTATCTGGTATTGCTGTATATGTGTGTCTGTGTCAATGTCTGTTGGCTGTGTGCATTTGTGTGTGGCTAGTATTGTATTAGTGTGTTCGTGTCTGGGTCTGTTTTAAGCCTTTTTGACGGTGCGTGTGAGTATATGTGCATAAGATTTTCTGTGTGTCTGTGTGTGTGTGTGTGTGTGTGTGTGTGTGTGTGTGTGTGTGTCTGCCTGCATATTTGTATGTGTATTACCCGTTGTTGATTAAGCCCGCCAACGCGGTGTTCACACGCTCTCTCCTCTCTCCCTCCCTCGCAGCTCTGTCAGATTAATTTGGAGGGGAAGACGTTCTACTCCAAGAAGGATAAGCCACTGTGTAAAAGCCATGCCTTCTCGCCTGTGTGAGCTGACAGCATCAGAAGGGTTTGGCGGGGTGGTGGTGGTGGGTACTGTTTGGGGCTCGGTGGGGACGCACAGCGATGGCCGACGGCCCCCTTCCCTCGCATTGACCGGTTCACCCCACCTCACCCAACACTCTCTTCTGCTCAAATGAACCAACAGTATTTATGAAACCTTTCTTTTCTATAGAGCAGCCTTCACACCGTCGTACACTCACATATTCTTGTTTTTCGTTTTGCACCAGAATTTTTGGTCACTCTGTGACACTCCAGTTATGCATCTCTTTCAGCAAAAAAACAAAAACAAAATTGCTCTATTTCTACATCCTCTCCCCTACAACAACAACATATGGGTTGCTGTTTACTCTCTCAGCCAGACTCGCGCTCATCCTCGCTCTCGGCGCTCCTAGTTTTGTTGAGATTCCCAGATGAAAGTTGAGTCTGAAAGGAGCCCTCTCTGCTCACTAGCCACCCAACACTACACAAGTGGAGCGTGAAAAACAAACCTTGCTAATGGGCCTCCGCCTCCAGGCTCCTCATCGCACCTGAACTTCCTCCACCTCTTTACCCTCATCAGCACCGCTCAGGAGACACACACACACACACACACACACGCACATACACACACACACACCCTCACACTAGCCTTTTTGTGTGTGTGTGTGAGAGTATGTGGTGTGAGGGTCTTCACTGGATTGTCCCCATGTTAATCCTCCCTCGGGAGGAGGCCTAGAAAGGCTATTGTGGTGGGCCACTGAGCGTGTGGCAGTAAGTGGGGCCACTGCTTTAGTGTTTGATGTATATTATTAGACTTCTGCGAGCCCTTCCCTGGCCCTCTAGACTTCAGACTTTAGCCCCCCCCCCCATCCCTGCTTAGCCCAGGCTTCATATGCGTGTCTTGAGTACTCAGGGTAATGGGGGAGCCACTGAGGAATAAAATGCATCTGGTAAACAGTGCATTAGCGCTGATTACGTGCATCTTGAGTTGACCTCGGCGGCGGCACGCACCATGCCTCCCATGTTAAATATCCAGGAGTGATTCCATTCATATTCAATGAGGAAGTGTAATTAGAACCAGCAGTAAACAAAAAAAAGGTTCAAATATATAAAAAAGTAAGGCCCTCCCATTAGAGACTAGAGATGAGGGAGTGAGTGCGGATGGTCACTGTGTGGAGACTAGGAGTGTGTGGACGATCAGGAGACTAAGAGTGTGCGGACGGTCAGGAGACTAAGAGTGTGCGGACGGTCAGGAGACTAAGAGTGTGCGGACGGTCACTCTGCGGAGACTAAGAGTGTAGTGCAGCCCCCCCCCACATCAGGGGTCATCAGCAGGGCAAGACTGGCGTCAGAGACAGAAAGGGAATTTGTGTTTGTTGTTGTTGTTGAGGTGCACGGTGTGTTTGTTAAAGATGAATGAAGTGACACAAAAAGGGGGAAATGTTATTAATAGGACAGTACGGAGGAAGTAAGAGGTGGTTTATGTGTGTGTGTGTGTGTGTGTGTGTGTGTATATAATGGGTTCTGTAAGAGGTAGATGAGAGGGACACCAGATTAGTAGCAGTGGTGGTTCAGCGGCGGCTATCGTGGAAAAAAAAAAAATAATCAGACGATGGTCAGCTTGTCGCAGCTCAGGAAAGGTCACCTTGTTTGCACACGCCAAGGTCGGCTTGTTTGCACTGCCCACACTATCCATCACCCTTAGGCTGCCCCGCTGGTGATCATTCGCCGGAGAGGCGGACACGCACCAATCAGGGGGCTGGAGCTGAACCCTTCACTAGTGGTTCTGGCTGACGCTCTCTTTATCTCCTTTAAGAGGTGGATTGAGTGGAGAGACTCCATAGCGCTTCTGAGAAGCTGAAAGCCATTCGCTCTGGCGCACGCTACACTCACTCCTCTTCATCCTCCTCAGTGTTTCTTTTTCTCCTTTTGGTTATTTTTTGGTTTTGCCATTTGTTTTGTATGAACTTCTTAACTGTACCAAGTGCCTTTTGAAAAGCTTTATAAACGATTGTTATGCATTTATTAAAATACTGCTGTATTCATATGTACATGCTTGACATTTTTTTTTTTATGTTTGCATAAGAATGACTCCTGCATAGAGGGTACCCTCTATAAATTATTATCTATGTTAGAGCTTTGTAATCAATAAATATTGTACAATATTTGATTGGTTGTTTTTCTGTGTAGGTATTTCCTACCGAATACAACGGATACCTGATTGGAACACATAAGGGATGCCCACTGATCCTTTCACAAAACAAAACCATCACCTCATCTTTCTCAACAACAGATATGACAGGATATCACAGCTTCACCCCTGGCTTCTAAAGTATAGAAGATAAAAACCAGATTTCACCAAAACAATAATTAATTCAGCCCATAGTTAACAATATATAATTTATTTACATCCATTTCAGGTTGAATTACTATACATACCTTTCTGAAATTTCATAGATATATATGTACATAAGGCCAAGTAAAGACTTGAAAGCACTTAGAAACCAATTTCCAAAATTCTACCCACAAATCCATATCATTGTCCAAAAAGTACAGAGAACCTTCAAGGATAGAAGGTGTCCCATTTCCACAAAATTGTTGACGACAATTTACATTGATAGAATAAGGAAAAGTAAAAAAAAAGAATAAATAATTATAACTAAAGAAAATAATTATACAATTGCATAAGCGCTGTGTCATGTTATAAGTACAGCATTTTTGACTTGCAGAAAGGCAAGAAACATTGAATAAAGAAATTCAATTAAAACATTCACAGGTACACAATTCTATTGTTCTCAGTTTTGAAAAAAAAAAAGTGAAAAGTAACAAAACAACCGTCAGAGCAAAAAGTAGAAGCACACCCACATACATACATACTGACACACTCACTCACACACACACACACACACACACTGAACATATGTCAGCTGACGACAGAACAACTATGCATGAAGCTGAGAAAAGAAAGCCCAGTCATCGGGGAAAAGCGTTAGCTTCTCTGGGTTTTATCAGGAGTGAGCTACTAACTGCTTATGTGCCAACAAGGGAACACTTTTTTGTGTGTGGGGGAAATTTGGCTGCTATACCATCTCTCTGCAAGTAACAGTAGGCTGCGATGATAATGCTGTGTCCAGTGTGGAATAATGCACGACAGGGCTTGTGTGTTAGTGGACAAGAATGGACACACGCACAGTAGTCAAAGAAGAAGCTAATACAGTAGTAGTGCTTGATAGGACAAGTCAAAGTGACGAATGAGACACTCCTGCTCTTCCTGTGGGATGTCCTGTGGTCAGGGGAGACTACCTGAGACCTGTGTAATGGACGTATGGATACTGTGTGTACGGAAGCAATGTTATTCTTCTCGACACCATACTACAGTCTTCTTGGACAGATGTGTTTTAACTGGGGTGTCTTTCTCCAACTGTCAACACGTGTAGGCGTGATACGTTAGTTACTTGTCAAGTCATGAGCTCAAAACTGTACAAACATACGTACACAGCATCAGGACAAAAACAAAAACCAAAACAAAGTATACAAGCTTCTGGCAAACAGTCTAAACCTTAAACACAGCAGAAAAAGTATTTGTTTAATGCTATATAACCAATGAACAGTAGGCAAACACGTCACAGGTTATACGATTGACAAATGGTTACGCCAGCAGTCTGTCTTTTTTGGGTCCATATTAAAATCATGTACATTTACTTTACAAAGTGCTATAATAAAACAGATTGAGTGTTGTCTCTGGTTAGAATGACAAATGCGATTTATTAGTCACGGTAAATAATCCTGCATGATTTGAAGATGTGTGGGATGGCATTACACAAGTGATATTATGAACCTGACAGAAATGTCTTTAAAAGGCAATGGAAAATAAAATGATAAAAAAAAACATGTAAATAGTGTGTGTGTGTATGTTGATACATATTTATAACTTTGGTAGTCAGTGCCACTCGTGGGTACTAGGGTATACATGAACATTTTGTTCTTGATACAAAGGAACTCATTCCAAAGGCAGTTTAGAGGAACTATTATATCACAAATCGCTAGAATGACAGTGCTGATTTGAACACAAAGACTGATAATCTGAATCTGAACAACTCGGAAATGCCTGAAGCATATGGCCATTAATTTAATTAGACGGTTAGTTATGCCCTGTGAACAGCCTTTCATTCTGTGTGAGACTGCGTACTGGGAAGGATCTTTTGAGAAACATGTCCTCTCCACCCACTTGACCTCCAGAGTTTCTGGAGAGAGAGAGAGAGCAAGAATTCCCTCTTGGATTTTTTTTTCTCACAGCCTTAACTTTTCTCCTCTGAAGCCTCCGGCTGACCCTCGAAACATCTCCACATTCACGGATTCAGCAAAGACACTCAGACAGACATTTGTGGAGGCAGAAGGAACCCTAGAACCCTTACAGTGAAGCAGAACTCCATAGAGTTAGGTGTGAAATAAAACCTAGAACACCAAACTATTCTCTAGAGCCAGAGAACCAGGCTTTTTGAGGAGTGTCCCTTTAAGCGTGGCTAGGTTCACATTTTGAACCTAATAAGCCATTATTGGACACAAATTGCTCACCGCAATCTCTTCTATGGTTTTCACACAATGTTAGTCATTCCTCTGCCTTATTGATTTAAAGAGGAAATCTACCTCTCTCTTAGTGGTGCCTGCCATAACCTGCGGTAAAACATCCATTGTCCTCACAGAAATAATGCTATCAAAAATAATTTGCTTCTGGAGATACATTTGGAAAATGTATGAGCTTTCACACACACATACATTGAATGCCCTATAGCCGGACGGCTTACATATAAAAAAGAGAACCATCACGACACATTATATTATCAACAGAAAAGAAAGCGTTCAGCAATGTGCCATTTTGCTTCCGATATGCAGTGTGAGCTGTTTGCTTTTGTCTACTGTACTGACAGACAAATATTACGGATGGATAATCCATCTTTGATTTGCAACTATGCTAGATGGTCAATTTTTCCCCTGGATGACACAGCATATTTAAATTCTCTAGCCAATTAAGTTGAATTTTGTGCTTCGCACTGAAGTCACAAAGACAGGTCAACAGCTACACCTTGCACCTGGAAAATAGACTTGAATGGGTGACTAAACTCACTTTAAAGCATTTTTTTCAACATTACAGACAAACTGACTAGCAACAACAAAGAGAATATCTAACCCAAGCCTTGTCCAAGTGGCAGGCAGACTCCCGACACATCTGGTGTGAATCGGCCAGCGTTCTTTGACATGGCCTCTCCTGCAGATCTCCCGCACAGCAGATTGCATAAAGTGCCTTTCCATTATAAATATGGCTGTTCCTTTCGTCACTCCATCGCATAGAGCCAAGGAGAGACACCTGAACTGGTATTGGGCAGTATTCTTTTTTTAATACCTTTTTTTCCAACCATCCTTAAATCTGATCCATCCTAATTTGGTTACTTGTGTGTGACTCATCGTGGGAGTCAACACAGTTTAGGCCCATTTCTACATATTGCATTTTAAAATATATACACATAAAAGTCACTTTTTAATCATCTTGAACTTTTGTTCATTTTACCTCCTGCCATGCTGCCATCATTTTATCCTTGATTTCCTTCCTAAACAATGCAGAATCACTCATGAAAAAGGTATTGGGCAAATTGATTGTATGAGGAATAGCAGAATAAACAATAAAATAAAATACCACAGAAATAAAAATGCTCAATTTGACTTTCCTTCTACTTCCTGTGGCAGTGAACCAATCTCACCATGTCGAGCTCTGCCTCCCCCCATGGCAACCAAACATCTAATTGTGGATCTTTGCGGAAAGCTCTCATTTTTCCCCTTGCTCGACTTTGCTCACAAAACACACCAAAAGATGGACACGCTGGACTCTCATAGGCCAAAAAGATGGACACGCTGGGCTCTTGTAAGCCGGCGCACACAGGCTGGGGGAGTGGACTCATCTCTCGGTATGAGGGAATGGACTTCAGCGGCTCAGTACAGTCAGTGCTACTCCGTCTGAAGGGGGTGTTCATTTTGGCTCCTCCTACAGGCGAGGAGGAGGTGACGAGGAGGTGTCAGAGCTCCTGACAGCCCCCTCAGTCCCAAACCAGTGTGTGTGTTTGTGTGTGGGAGTGTGTGTGTGTGTGTGTGCGCGTGTGTGTCCACTGTTGCAGTCACTGTGTGTGTGTGTGTGTGTGTGTGTGTGTGTGTGTGTGTGTGTGTGTGTGTGCGTGTGCGTATGTGTCTGTAACCACTGTTGCGGTCGCTTTGTGTTTGTGTGTGTATATGTATATTCACTGTTTGCGGTCGCCGCTAATCGGGGTTAGCACTCGCCTGACACCAGGAAAATCATGGCCTCCTGCTTGCCGATCTCGGCCATGACGGCGGCCAGCTGGTTGAGGTTGCCGCTGTGGAAGTGCTGCGACTCCCACAAGTCCAGGATCACAGAGGTGGGGCTCGGCTTGGTCGCAAAGAAGCTCATGTGCCTACAGTAGAGACATGGACCGCAGGGACAGAGGGAAGAGAGAGAGGGAGGCACGACGGGAGAAAGGAGGAAGGAAGGAAAGAAAGAAAGAGGAAGAGAAAAAGGAAGGAGGAAAAGAAAGGAGGAAAAGAAAGGAGGAAAGGGGGGAAGGAAAAGAGAGATCATGAATGCAAATATTGCACTTGGAATCTTGTCATTTCTAGCAGTCCAGTAAAGCCCTCTCTCTGGCGATGACTCACGCGCTAGTCTCTCACAGAGCTTCTCTCACTGTCAACCCACTTTGGTCAAATAGTTTCAGTCAGATTTTAGAAAACACACACACGCACGCACGCACACACACACACATATTAATTTCATAAACACTTCCTGCTCTGCGCACTTACATAATTATCTTTATACCCCCTTTACTTGAGAAGGTTAAAAGAGAAGGAGGCTGATGGTTGAAGTGGTTTATTCTTTGTTGGAGTTTTAAAAGGCAGAGGAAGATGGAAATGGTTCAGTGTGGTAATGCCCGTCATTAGCGTGAGAGGCGCTTTATGTAATGGGTTATTATGCATGCAGTGTGCTGCTGTGTGTAGGGCCGCCTGGGGGACGCAAATGTTTATGACCATCATGAGTTATGCACTCTCTCCCACAGTTTCTCACTTATTATGCAAATTACATTATCTCAGCAAAAATCAATAAACGGAAATGATATTTTTTCCCCGGCCCAACAAGTCATTTCAGCCTTTTGCGTCCGTTTTCACTGGGGATGCAAGAGAGCTGGAGGCTTTTTTTTGTTAGATGTGGGAAGTACTGTACGTGTATGCCCTAGTTGCCTTTAGCTGCAGCTATGTTACGCAGGTAGAGCGCATGACCTTTTCCATTGACCATGCGGAACCTTTCAGATCAAAGCTGATCAATACCAACAAAAGCGGTGACCCCTTTAGGTTGCACCGTTGATGTGGTGGTAGAGCATGTCCCAAAGGTACCTGAAGTGGCTTGTTCGATCTAATGGCCTTTTTCTGTTCTTCAAATGCCTGGGGGGAGGGGGGGTGGTGGGGTGGCTGTGGGGGTTTACATGCCACACTCTTTGTAGGAGTGATTGGCTCCAAGGTTGAGGGGGGGCTAACACTTATACACAAGCTATTCGCTGTTACAAAAACAAAATGTTCAAGCTCCCACTTTATGCAGCTAAATGATAATTGATCTCATCTCATCGGTCCAGACCATTAAAGAACCAGTCCAGGTCTACTGCAAACTGTAATTAATTGAAGTGCCCTACAGGTTGAAATGAAGTCAACCTACATTGTTTGCTTAAACTTTGCGACTCTAAATGGACAAATAATTGAATCCTAGTCTGGTTGTTTTGGTCGGCAGTGGTCGAGTAATTGGGCGGTCGGGTGTTCGGGGGGAGGTGAGGTGTGGGGGCGCGGGGCCTGACCTGTCGAGTTTCAGCCTCTGGGCCAGTAGCCTCCAGTCGGCTCCGTTGGGGCAGGGGGCGTCCAGGCTGCTGCAAATCTTCTGCCGGATGAGGTAAGGGATCTGGAACGCGCTGGGGCCGGCCAGGGCCGGGGTGCTGTTGTCCATCAGCAAAGACTCGTAATCCAGGGTCCGGTTGTCCTAAGGAGAGGACACACCAGATATTTACCTATTCTACACTCATTTGCCCCTTCATTCATCTGTGCATTTATTCACTGAAAAAGCAGAATGGCACAGTTGAAACAACAAGTGAAACAAATGAGACTAGCATGCTATACCCTCATATCCGTCTGCAGTGACACTGTACTGCTAGTAATGTCTGTTACTCCATGCAAATGTGTGAGATTTGCGTCCAATCGAGTTGTTCCTCAGGGCTAGAATGGTATTTGCCATAACTGTATTAGCTATAAAATTCCATATACTGTAATGCAAAGCTATTAATTATCAAGTAGCATACCATAGAACTTTCACAGAAAACACTATTTACAATCTTAAAGCCAATTTCCTGTGGCTGCAACGCATTGCCTTTTCTCATTATAATCCATCATTGCTGGAGTGCAGGATTCCCTTTTCCAGACAATCTGTCGCCACCTATAACAGATCAGCATAAGAGCTGCAGTTAATTAAACTATGTACCCGCGCCTAATCCCATCTGTTAAGATTTCACGCGCAACGAGCACATCGTTGTTTTTGACGCTTAAAAAAACCAAAAAACCCTACTGGTCAGAACTGGTGTCGGTTGACCCCTGGCACTGCTATTGGCCAGCTGGCCGAACAGAGTTTCCTGGCTGAGCGGAGTTGCCTGGCACGGAAGCGTGGGTTACCTTGGCGATGTTGAAGTCCAGGCTGAAGCTCTGTCCCTCCCCCTCCACCTGCCAGACGCACAGCTGGCCGGTGAGATCGCAGGTGCTGAGGCTCAGGCTCCAAGAGTGAAGGTGCAGTGCAGGCTGCGCTGGGAGCCGCTCCAGATGTGGTAGAACGGAATCTCCTGAAAACACAACCGCAAGACATGGGCATGTTACAACATGCTCTTCCTATGGGCCTCCCAAATCATGCTGACCTACACCTCAAATAACTCAATTGTTGAGAACACTTACATACTCAAAATCTAAAACCTCAGGTTTGATAAACAGAATAAAATGATGATATATTATATATACACACACACACACACACACACATACACATCACATTATCTGATAACATTTTTGTGTGTGAATGTGCATGTATATGTGCATATATATATATATATATATATATATATATATATATATATATATATATATATATATATATATATATATATATATATATATATATATATATATATATATATATATATATATACATACATACACACACACATATATACACACACACACACACACACACACACACATACATTCAATACATACATACATACATACATATATAAAACAGTACAGTGGAGTTCTCCAGTGCTCTTGGAGATGGGAACCAAAACCATGAGAGGAAAACTGGCATTAACATATGGGCTTCATATTGGAGGTCTTCCAATACAGTACTTGAATACTCACACACTTCATCACTGTTCAATTTAAGCTACTCTTAAAGTGGGCCAGTTGTGTATTGTAAGGTATAATGTCTGTACAGTAGTTCTGATAAAGAATCAACTGATGTAGAGATGATTTCACATGAGGTCAATGAAGCAACCTGTTTGTAAGAAAGGACATAACGTTACTGAACATTCTACAGCTTAAAAACAGACACACACACATAGGGGAAATATTTCATATTGGCGAGTACACAGCAGTTAATCTTTGAGTTATTTTGGAAAATAACCAAAATAAATAAATCAACACAAACAGCTGTAAGACATGAATGAAGTCCAGACATGTACAATCTTTTAGAAAAGCAAGAAAGAAAAAAATCCCTCCACAAATGTTAATCAAGTGAGGCTCCTGCTCGCGGCCTGCGAGCCTCGGCAGAAAGCGTGGGCATCAGCAGAAGAGCCCTAAAGGTTTTGTTTCATGATTTATGACGTCTCTCTCTCGGCTCCACGGCTCAGCTAAGCAAGGTGTGGAAGCTCTTTATGTGAAGTCTGTAAGTGTTCGCACGCATAAAATCGAATATGTCTCAGACTTAAAAGAATACCAGTTGGGGGGCTAAAAGCAAACACACTACGTCACCGACTGCTACATCCAGCATTACACTGACGGGAACAATAAAGTTAAACTAATCCAACCGGCTCCTGCCCAGGCTCTCGGAGATCCAGCGTAATGCATTATATATAAGCATCTCTGCAAAGTTAGATTTCTAGAGAAAACTCTTCAGACAAATGGAAATATTGCATCTGTGGATGAGGGTATTACTATGGCTTTGATGTTCATGAGCTTTACAATTCCTAGGGATGACAAACGCAATTTCGCCAGGACAACTACGGACACCAGGCTCAACAGTCACTGTTGGTTTCTCGCTGTGTGTGTGTGTGTGTGTGTGTGTGTGTGTGTGTGTGCCAACGCAGTGTCAGCTTTATTCACTCCCCCTCTCATTTCCCTGGAGTGGCGGCGAGGTCAGCAAGCCACAGAGAGGTTAGACTCCGGCGCTCTCCGTTATAGATTCCTCCATGCATTAGTGAGAGCTCTGATGCGCTGCAGTTCCACAGACCGGCCCAGTGGGGGAGCTGTTGCACAGGCCCACAAATAAATAAAAAAAGGTGAGAGTGAAAAAGAAGAGTGAGGAAGAGAGAGAGAGGGAGAGAGAGAGAGAGAGAGAGAGAGGGAGGGAGAGAGAGAGAGAGAGAGTCCTTAGAGACAAACAACTCACAAAGAGATAAGACAGACCTTTCTCTGTGAGCTGTGTAACTCTCTCCAAATGAACCGGAGATGTCTGGGGTTCACGGCACCAGAGGGGGCCGCATCTCCATTCTCTCTCCACCACTCTGCTCACCTCTGGGCAGCACGGGGTCACAGCCCGGCACAGCTACCCCATCTACCCCCACCCCTCTCCCCTGGGCTCCCCCGTCTCATGTCTGGGATCCTGCTTCCGCACCCGTAGGAGATTCCACGTCACCCATCGTCAAATCAGAGTGGACAGGCCCATACGCTTTACATCCCAAATGAGCTCTTCGGCGCCCCCTGTGGAGGCGAAGTAGAGAAGAAGGCTGCCGGTCCATTGAGGGTTGGTGAGTTTATGCTTGTGTGTGTGTGTGTGTGTGTGTGTGTGTGTGTGTGTGTGTACAGACCCTCAGAGATACCGTGTGAGCTCCAGCAGCTGCTCTCTCTCTCTCTCTCCCCTCTCTCTGAGTCAAGGCCGGGCTGGCTATTAGAAGCCGCCGGCCTGCAGACTCCCGCTGCACCTGGGCTGCCCTTTCAAGGGCCCACTGTGTGACCCTGCGGGTCTGGCAGCGGCGTCTAACAAGGCTCACAGACTACTGCTCCCTGGCCCATGATGGAGAGAGATGGAGATGGAGATGGAGATGGGGGTGGAGAGCTGGAGCACAATGGACTGTAGGTATGGTACGGAGCGGGAATGAGATGCCTCCACTGGGATGAGACTGATTATGAGCTTGTACTTTACTCTGGGGGACTGTTAGCATGGCCTCATGACATGCACTGTACCTACAGCCATTTAGGACAACTCCTCATCATGCATACATTAGCTTTATTTCATGATCACATTAGCATTTTTGGTCAACAAAAAACTAATTGTTGACAATTTGTTGTTAGCCATGAATACACGTAGAGGGGTACACATCGTTACACATTTCTTGGCCCTGGCTTGTTAGGTAATTTAAGTGATTTACTTATGCAAATTTATTACAGAAATGTTATGCCAAAGTTAATTTAGCCAAGGTGGCAAACCACGCTTTTGTTGACATAGACTCATGACTAACTTTAATACTTTACTATGGGAACTAGTAGTGAAGTCTTCAGTATGACAGGCTCAATAAATACATATGAGTCATGTGGCCATGTTAGCAATGCCATGTTGTGCTGCTGCTAATAGTTATGTAAGCAACCTTTACACCTCAAACTCAAAATCTTTCCTGGTCAATCTCGACGAGAGCCTCGGACTCATTAAGAAGTCGTTGGTCCTGAACTAAAGTCCGCTCTCATTTAATTCACCGTGTACATTTAGGGCTAAATCAATACATGCAAGTCAGTATTCCAACACATCCGCGGCGCCCGAAGACTCATTACCAAGCCCAGCTTCATTTCATCTTCATTAAGACTGAAGTGACGGTGGACAAACACTACCAAGGCAAAGAGGCTTGGATGGACGCAGAGAAATGGACATAAGGGTGGTGATAGCCTAACAGATGTAGAACAGGAGTCAGGCTGGCAGGAAGGAACATCAAACAGTAGAAGGTGGACTTGGGGGGAGGGGGGGTGGGATGACCCACCTGGTAGCCGGCAAGCAGCTTACTCCTCCACTGGGCTTGGGGCAAGTCATGGATGGACAGGCGCAGGTTGTGGTAGCTGTCTTTGAAGAGCAGGACGCGGGGCTCGTCGATCAGCCGACCCCCCAGCTGTTTCTCCATCTGCATTACCTCCTGGGGAACAGACGCAACATGTGCACACACACACACACAAGCACATGCACACACACACACACACACACACATGCATGCACACACACATGCACACACACACACAAAAGAGGGCTCAGGTCAGGGCAGGAAGGATATGAGAAGAGATGAGAGGAGAGAACTCACCATCACATGTGTGCTGGCTTGTCAACACATGTTCCTTCAACACCAGCCCCACACGAGCCCTGACATTGCCCCACACCACCCCTGAAATTGCCCCAACCTCCTGCATGCTCTACCCTCCATCTTTCTAAAGACACTAGCCCCACACCAACCCTGACATTGCTCCAACCTCCTGCATGCTCTCCCCTCCATCTTTCTAAAGTCACGCCAAGGTTAGATCATCTTTTGGAAGGGCGTGGAGATGCCAGGCAGAGACCCGCCACAGATACCTCGCACATGGCGAGGCGGGCATCGCGCGGAGAGCCATTAGTCAACGGCTCGTTTGTGCTGCCGCACTGCAAATCTCCCCTAATTCTGTCCCCAGCTTTTGGTGCCAGGAAAGATTTGCACTGGCAAGTCGGACAGTTTCATCTCCGTGGGGCAAAAAAGAAAAAAAAAAAAAACACAAAAACACACAAAAAATCTAGAGAACATGTGTAGAGTTCAGAGTGGCCATCTGGAGTGATGTCATAATAACCCCAGAGTTCATCGCTGATCTATCGCCATTCATTTGGGAGGCATCCTTCATCTCCTGCACCCATCCTTGGGGATCAAGAGGTCCTCGGAAATCTGGAAGGTTCCTCTCGAAGGCTGCCCGCCAAACCCGCCTTGTGCAAAAAAGAAAGACGGATGTGCAGCGGAAGAGAGAAAAAGAGGAGAGAGAAAACTAATTCACTGAATGAGTACGTTAGAGGACTTGGAGACCTTGTCAAAGAAAGACACGATTTTCTCTAAAAAGGTTAAAAAAAAAAGGTTTAAACGAAAATCAGAGCGGTAAGCAGCACAGCATTCAAAAAAAGGCATTGACAAACCGAAACAGCAACAACTGCCAGACAGAGGCTGAGCGAAGATAATTACCATATGTTTGATACTTCTCTGTGTGAATCCGGATGCACACGACATGGTTTTGGAGTGCCGCTTTAATTAAGATGGAGAATCGCTCTGATTTTTTATCTACACACCCAAGATTCAATTTTCTGCACTCTTTACCCCATTTTGACGAGACTGATTTCAATTAATGCCATAAGGAACCTGCTTATTACCCTTTCCAAACCACGTGCCTATGTCTCCATGTTGAATTTCTCCAGACAGGGAGCCATTTTCTTCCAAACGGGAGTCAGAATAATCTAGGCTTTGACAAAACGCCTCGTGTCATCCGTGTCCATAAAGGGATGCGACAGAATAATAACACTTTCACCATCAGTCATCCCCCCAAATGATCCACTCGTCCAGACAGTGGACTAGGATAGGCCGTAGCCTCCATCTGTGCACCTCTGAAGTGTTAATCGACATCGGCGACGTCTGGACCAGGTCAACAAGGTCACAGGTCGGGTCCATCTCATTGGGTCAGCGCTACTAATCTCGCCCACTTCATCCTTTTTCCAGGGACAATAGGGGAGCTTTCTGCGGCTTTGTGGCTTCCGCACGCCGCTCTCAGAAGTGGTTAATTTGAAAACGTTCTTGAACACAATTATCCTTTGGTGGGGGCAGATTAGCATTGCAAATGGCCGCCCGTGGACTCTGCTCTCGCGCTCCTGACCCCTCGGCCCGTCGAGCCGACTGGTGATGGGGGAAGCCGACGAGAGGCTGCCAATTATCCCATTACCCATCTCAAGGACCCCATGAGTGCCAACACACAGCTCGCCAGCGCTCGCCAGCCCCGCCCACACACACCCCCAAAAATACACCACCCAGTGGATTAGTAAGTCAGGCTGAAAGTGAGATGCATACGCATGGTGTTCCCAGCCTGCAGCGTTTTTTGTTTTTTTACTGTTTTTTTCTGTGCAGGATTCGAACACGTGTTTGTGTGTTTGCCATTGACACCACGTTTCGGAGAGTAATAGCTCAGTTGACGCCCCATTGTCTTATTAATAAATTACATTGTAAGGGTGGGTTATTTATGGGAGGGGAGGGGAAGCAAAATCAACACTCTTATTCACTCTTCCAGAGAGAGAGAGAGAGAGAGAGAGAAAAGAAAGGAAAAATAGAAGAAGTCACTATGATGAAAATCTAGGAGTGTGACATTAATCAGTGATTATTGAAACTAGGGATCTCTCTGTGTCAACCTATATGTGTGTATGTGTGTGTGTGAGTGAGTGAGGTGAGTGAAAGACTGGCAGACGGAGAGAGAGAGTGTGGAGAGAGAGAGAAGAGAGGGGGGGAGAGAGAGAGAGAGAGAGAGAGGAGAGACTACATAGCTGAGGACTGAAAGAAATGTCACAGAAGGACTGAACCAGAGGCTGTGTGTGAGCAGAATTTCAACACTGTCAGTGCAGCACCGCTAAGAGCCCGAGACCAAAACTGGGCAAGAGTGCGATAGGACTGCCCAGTGCCTTCCTGAGTGGGGAGCCAGAGAGGAAGAAAGGACAGAGACAGAGATAGAGAGGGAGAGGAAGAGAAAGAAAGACAGGAGAGAAGGAAGGAAGTAAGGAAAGAAAGAAAGAAAGAAAGAAAGAAAAAAGAAAGAAAGAAAGAAAGAGAGTGAGACACAGGCAGCTTAACACTTGTGTCTGCGGGTCATGAGAGTGGCTGGCTTTAGAGGGACAGATAACAGGATTACTGGAGCCATGGCCACACTTCTTCCGAGCATGCACACGCGCGTGTACACACACACACACACACACACGCGCACACACACACACACACACACGCACACACACACACACGCGCACACACACACACACACCCTCCTGCTTATCCCCATTGGCCCCGACCGGCCAGTACCCAAGTAGCGCTCTCAGCCCTTGCCTCTGATGGACTCTGCGTACTGCGGTCCGTTTGGGACTACCAGAGACACTCGTATAGTTAATCTCCTCACAGCCTGGCCTGACAGAAGGAGGCTAGGCCACTGCAGTGCAGGGAAAAATACAAATAAATAAATATATAGAAAACCCACAGATAGTGCACAGTTGGCCACCAGCAAAGAAGAGATCAATTACAACAACAACACCAACAACAACAAAAACAAGTAAACAAAATATTTGAGGGCAGTTTGAAAAGTCAAGACAGGGAGGTGCTATAAGTAAAGGGCTGGTGAATAGAGGTGGTGTGTGTGTGTGCGTGTGCGTGTACGTGTGTGTGTGTGGGGGGTGTGGGTGTGCTAGCAAGGGTGACTGAAGCGACTACATAAAAAAGCACTTTATAGATTTATAGAGTTCAGCCATAAGAAATAACATGCTTCGCGGCCTTCCGGTATTAGTTTTTAAGGACAGGCGTTGTTTTGTTTTTATTGAGCTTTTCATCAAATCGGGGAGGGTGACACTGGGATGTGCGGTGGTGGCGGCAGCGTGGCGGTAAGACGGTCTGAATAAATGGCTCGATGCCACGGCGGGTTTGTCGACGAGGTTCTTGTAAAAACAGTGCGCTCTCCTTGACCAGTAGCAAGGTGCCAGGAGACATTATGCACCACTTAAAAGACTACTCGAGCCTGTTGTCAAAATAAGCCGGGGAATAACTGTAGGATAATGGCCCTTGGCAGCATATTCCTTTGATTTATCGTGAGGCTGCTATCGCTACTGTCTTGTCACCATATACACACACACACACACTTTCTTTGGGGCGTTTTTCTAAGTTTCACGATGGGATTTTTTTCCCCTTCTTCCACCGTTTTTCTGATGGAGAGACTCCATCACTGTGAGCTCCGGTACCAGTCTCTGGTCCCTTCTGATTAATAACTACAAACGTGAGGAATGCGCCAGCTGGGCTTTACAAATGAGAATGCTGTTTGCTAGTCGAGGATGCACATTTCCCTTTACATAAATCACCAGGGAGTGAAAAGAGGAAGAGGGGGGAAAAGATGACAAGAAAAAGAGAGAGAGAGGGAGAGAGAGGGGGAGGGATGTAGCAGGCAGCTACAGTAGGTGTTATATTTCCCCCTGCCCAGCTGCTGTGATAAAGTCGGCTGTCTTGTTTAACTTCACGTCAGCAATCAGCTGCTTGAAGCATCGCTCCCATCTCAGCAGTCAGCCACGTCCAAACCTCGCCTGACTTGTGTCTGTTGTCCCTGGGCAGGAGCGAGAAGACCAATTACTCTCTGATTTTCAGCGAAAGGTCAAATCAAACATGTAGCCTCCATCTTTTCCCCCCTCCCTCTGCACCCATCTCGCCAGTGGTGCTGTTCAGCTCATACCGGGGCAAGCCGGAGGGACAGGTGGGGGCAATTAAATCGAGGGCAGATCAGTGTTGCGGCTCTTTCCATAATGAGCATATGGAGGCATTTAATGCGAACAGCAAGCCATCCGTATAAAGCCATCATCATCAGCGGCGGCGGTGGCGACAACGCGTGGCACGGATATTGCCTCGGTCTTCTGCGTGCTCCTCTGCCACTTGTGGGCACTTGGGGTCCGTGGGAGGCTACATGGCTCATCGGAGGAGGGGGCTTGTGTCTCCTTCTGATCAGGAGGTGGATCACAGTGTATTGAAGGAGTGGAGAGGGTGGTGGTGGGAGTGAGTCGAGAGTGAGTCGGGGTGGGAGTGAGTGGGGGTGGGAGTGTCGAGAGTGAGTCGGGTGGGAGGGGGGTGGGAGGAAGTCGAGAGTGAGTCGGGTGGGAGGAGGGGGGTGGGGGTGGGAGTAAGGGGGGTGGGGAGGAGGGGGGGCTGGTGGTGGGAGTGAGGGGGGGCTGGTGGTGGGAGGAGTGGGTGGGGTGGGGGGTGGGGGTGGGAGTGAGTGGGGGTGGGGGTGGGGGTGGGAGTGAGTGGGGGTGGTGGTGGGGTGGTGGGGAGTGGGGGGTGGTGGTGGCGGCCTGGAGAGTAGGAGATGGGCGATGTTTAAAGATGAACCTAATTGGTCCCACAAGGGCCGCTAACATATTGAGAGCGCTGCCGCGCCGAAATGTCACGGGCTCACGAGTATCGCGAGACTCTTACGATCAAAAGACAATAACATTGTATTTAATCTGGGCCTTAATTGGGAGATGAGAGATTGCGTCTGCGGCGCCAACTCTACGCTGCGTACTCCACACCGGGGCCCTGGCACCAGGGAGGGCTGATGCGGCTGACTGACAGCTGAGACGCCCGTGAGCCTGACGAGCCGCGGTTGCCGTGGCGTTCGCTTTTCCCCTTCCTCTCCCTTTTTGGCTGGGAAGCAGCCTGGAGGCGGAGAGAGACAGTGCCATCACTTCCGTCAAACCCACTGGGGTGTTCTCTTCTCTCTTCTCTTTACTCCCCTCCGTACTTTTGGGATGGCTAAGGTGGGGTGGGGGTGGTGGTGGTGGTTTTGGGGGTGGTGTCTCTTGACAGACATTGTGACATGCCCTGCAGCGGTCAGTACACTGTGTAATGCAATTAACACTCCCCGCAGACAAAATGCTGCACAGAGGGACGGAAATAGCAGTGCAATGATTTCACTAGCAAGAGAGTGTGAGTGTGTGTGTGTGTGTGTGTGTGTGTGTGTGTATATATATGGATTGCATGTGTGTATATGTGTGTGTGCATATTTATGGGTGTGTCTGTGTATGCAGGGAGGGAAGAATGTATACGCATGTATACAAATATGACCAGATTAGCATGTGCACAGTAGACACGTGGGTCAGGGTGTGTGTGTGTGTGTGTGTATGGATTGCATGTGTGTATATGTGTGTGTGCATATTTATGGGTGTGTCTGTGTATGCAGGGAGGGAAGAATGTATACGCATGTATACAAATATGACCAGATTAGCATGTGCACAGTAGACACGTGGGTCAGGGTGTGTGTGTGTGTGTGTGTGTGTGTGGTCTGAGTTCTCACTGTCCCTCATTACTGTAAAAGCATCCCAATGAATCAGACATACATTCTTTTGAAGGACCTGATGGCAAGAGAATCTCTTGCCATCAGGGGCTAAGAGATCGTTAATATCTGCTTTTACATGCTGGATGTACCTGTTACCACAACAAATAAAAATAAATAAAATAGTAAAAAGGTAGCATTTGTTTGTTACTAACAAAGGCTAGAATGTGATGACTAGATCATTACCACAGTGGGAAGCCCACTAAATCACCCAGTAAACCAGAGAACTACGCTTCCCACGAGACACTGTGGCTCACCGCACCGAGCCGCCACATGTCGGCACAGGCGGCTAATGCACTCTGGAGGCATTCCCATGGCCACATGTGTCCGCATTGCACCGCACGACGCACCCCACCGCGCTACGCCAGTGCTGCAGTCAACATGGGCAGGTGTCACGTTCCCTCTGTGGGAAGTCCCTTGCTTTAAAGAGAGGAGGAGGAGGAGGAGGAAGATGAGGAGGAGGAGGAGAAGGATGGGGGGAGTAGTGGCGACAGCGCTGACAGCCACCCCACCTTCCTCCGAGAGAAAGGAAGGACAAGGTCAGATGGAGGGAAGGTCAGAAACGGCTGGGGATCAGGCTCCGCGCGACGAAATGCACACCGGAGCTCAGAGGCACCAGCCCGGGAACAAAGAAAGCCGTCCGCACAGGGCAAAAAACCCCCCGCCCCTTCAGAGCAGTCACCGCCGAAAACACAATAGCACCCCCAAAGCGCCCTTCCCCCCCGAAAAAATAAAAGGAGGGGAAAAAAAGAGAAAAGAAGAAAAGGAAATGAAAGGACTTGAAATGAAAGGGTTTCTGTCCACCTCCCCACAAAACAACTTCATTTTCGGCGCGTCTGGCGAGGGCCCTGAGGTCGGGCGGGCGAAAGTGCCGCCCCCTCTGGCCAGCGCATCTCCGGCCACGAAGTCAGCCTGCAAACCCAATTCACAGCCACGCACACAGAGCTCTGAGCACTTCCCCACCCCTTCAACCGCCCCCGCTTTTGTGCCGCTACCAACGACGCTAAGTGCTAATTCCCAGCAGCCCAGCAATTTCCTCCTCTCTACCTCTCTCTTATTATTTTTTCCCTCTCTCTCTCTCGTCTTTCCACAGTGGTGTTCTCAAAGGCCCACATGCTTAGCTGGGGGTTTGAGATGTGGGAGGCGGGGGTCAGTCTCTTTGGCAGGCGCTCACAGATTCGAGTGGGGAGCGGGCACTCGGGCCGCCACAGAGTGAGGATAGGGACTGTTATGAAGCTCAGGGAGCAAAGAGAAATGTGTGTGTGTGTGTGTGTGTGTGTGTGTGTGTGTGTGTGTGTGTGTGTGTGTGTGTGTGTGTGTGTGTGTGTGTGAGAGAGAGAGAGAGAGAGAGTATGTGTGAGTGAGTGAGTGAGAGAGAGAGTGTGTGTGTGTGTGAGTGAGTGTGTGTGTGTGAAAGTGAGTGAGAGAGAATGTGTGAGTGAGTGAGAGAAAGAAAGAAAGAGAGAGGGAGAGAGCAAGAGAGAGAGTGTATATATATGTGAGTAGAAAAATATGTGTGGGACTGCTTGACAGAGAGTGAGTGTGTGTGAGTGTGTGTGTGTGTGTGTGTGTTAAAGGGAGGGAAGAGTGTGGGGGGTTCTGAATGTGTGTGAGCGGGATAGGGAAAAGAGAGAGAGAGAGAGAGAGAGAGCGAGAGAGAGAGAGAGAGCGAGAGAGAGAGAGAGAGCGAGAGAGAGGAGGGGGGTGTTGTGAGAGGCTCTCTTTTTAATTTACTAATTAACCATGCAAATGAAATCTTAACAGTCCGTTCAGACACGGGCCTCCAGGGAGGGGGGCGGCTGGCATTAGCTGGCGATTATTCTTTATCCCTCAGAAGGCCTGGCGAACGGGGAAGAGTGGAGGGGAAGAGGGGGGCAATCTAGCCTGCAAAATTTGTACTGAAGTGGGAGGGATATTAGTGACCAGACTGAAGCTGCCAGCACAATCCGCTATCAATACAAACACCACCACCGGCAGCAGGCAACACCCTAGAGTCTGAGAGGAGAGGAGAAGAGGGGAGAGGAGAAGAGAGGAGAGGAGAAGAGAGGAAAAGAGAGGAGAGGAGAGAGAGAGAGGAAAAGACAGAGAGGAGAGGAAAGGAGAGAAGAGGAGAGGAGAGGAAAAGAGAGGAGAGGAGAAGAGGAGAAGAGAGGAGAGGAGAGAGAGAGGAAGAGAGGAGAGGAGAGAAAGGAGAGAGAGGAGAGGAGAGAGAGAGGGGAGGAGAGGAGAGAGAGAGGAGAGGAAAGGAGAGGAGAGGAAAAGAGGGGAGAGGAGAGGAGAGAAGAGGAGATGAGAGGAAAAGAGAGGAGAGGAAAAGAGGAGAAGAGAAGAGAGGAGAGGAGAGGAGATCCAGGTTGCGGTGGCTCAGGATGGGAGTTTGCATTCTAATGGTGGTTTATTTCAGCTGGGTTTTATTTGGCTATGAAACGGAGGGCGCTATGGTGCACGTGGCTGCAGTTTCTGTACCACATTTGGGTCCAGATGCCCATGGGGACCAGGGATTGAGTCTGGCCCATAGGGCGTCACCCTCTCTCTCTCTCTCTTTCCCACTCATGCCACCCTCTCTCTCTCTCTCTCTCCCACTCATCCCTCCCTCTCTCTCTTCTCACACACTCACTTCTTGTCACTTCTCACTGTCATATCTGATTAAAGAAATATTCTTTAAAAAAAAGACTGAAACTGCAGAATGATGGTACCGATTTGTAAATCCAAGTGCCGCATGTCTGCATACCTTTAATTCACAGAAAAGTCTAGCAACAACTGATTGGCCTACATTCTTAAAATACCGTAAACCCAGACATTATGCAACTTCAAACTGTTTATGGTCATTCTCTTGAAGCACTTCACAGAGATCAAAGCCTACACAACCAAGTATAGGTATATGTCAATACATAGACATTGTATAGAGTGGAGTTGTGAGGTGCTGTGTGAGTCTCTCGTGGGGTGTGTGTGTGTGTGTGTGTTATTCCTCACCGTGAAGACGTCCTGCGTGTCGTCCATGCAGTAGACGCGGATGCTGTACTCGAGTGTGGCGCAGTAGGCCGGTGCGAACAGCACCAGTTTGAGGCGCTTGGCGGCGACCATGCTGAGCGACTCGCCCACGAGCGCCAGGCGGCCCAGGTGCTCCGTGAACAGGCGGCACGTGTCCGTCTCCAGCTGGCAGTAGTAGGGCTCTGACGCCAGCTCCTCCCCCAGCACCAGCACGTCCTATCACAGGCGAGGAGAGAAAGGGGGGTGGGGTTAAGAGAGAGGGGGGCAGAAGTTGAGGAAGATGAGAGAAACTCAAACTCCATCCTAGAGACACTTTTTTAGTACACATAGTATACACATAGTATGAAGAAATATTAATGTTTGGATTATTAGTTAGTATTAGTAGATTATTAGTTTTCCAGTTTCACCCTGATCAAAATCTTTCTGTAAAACGACTAATAGCATGTTTGTTATATACATATAATATCATAGCATATAATAGCATATCATATCATACCATATAATAGCATATAATAGCATATAATATCATATAATAACATATAATATCATACCATATAATAGCATATTTTTCACAACCAATCCCATACAGTGTTCATTACTAGTGTTAGAAAAGACAGAATATAATATAATCAAATAAAATCTTTAATGTCCACTGACGTGGAAATTTAAATAAAAAAAAAAAATATATATTTTCAGCCAAGTGCTTGGCTAGCCATGGTTTCAGTCTATGAAAGAGAATAACTGTTTTTATTTATTATTTTCTTTTAAGCAACCACACTCTTCCAATATATTGGTCTGTATATCAAATGAAACACAGTACAGTGTAGTGCAATAACATAGGGCAGTAGCGTAGTGTAGTGAGGACATATATTCAATTAGAGTCTGTGTCCTCTGGGGCTGTTGACCCTGGCATTGATCATGCAGCGCTTTAACCAGAGTGCTTTCAGTGCTATTTGCGTTGCAGAGGTGTGCGGTCAGCAGATAGGTCACCTGGAGAGGTTGAGTGGGTCAGGAGTATAGCTTCATAGAGCATGTTCGCTCATTCACCGACGCCAAATTAAATCGTTTCATTTGCATTCATTCATACCTTTGTCGCATACTCATTTATCTCTTCATAGAAAATAAATGAGTCCTTTTGTGGTCATTTGTCTAAGGCGGTATTACACCGCACCCAAAGGTCATTTTAATCCACTTCTTCATACATTCTAGCATCTGGGCACCTCTCTGTATGGCCCTGGCCAGTCAAATACAAACATAGCCGTGTTACACACATACAAACACCCATAGCAGTGTTACACACATACAAACACCCATAGCAGTGTTACACACATACAAACAAACATAGCTGTGTTACACACATACAAACACCCATAGCCGTGTTACACACATACAAACACCCAGTCACACAGAAAATGTACTGTACACATGCACTCGCTCACTCACTCACATCCCAGTCTAAAAAAAAACTATAAACTTGTATAAACTGTAAAACAAGTACAATTTATGAAACAATAACATTTCCACAGTTCATTTAAGCACAGACAACGGTGCACAGACTGTTACAGAGAATATGAGCTTGTCTGGTAAATTGTTGACAGGTCAGATATGATGAATTTATGATATCTGTTTCACAGTCTGGAGCTGTTAATTAGGAGATGTGGCCAGACTGTAAAACAGGTTTTTAAATGAAACTGATAGTGATTCACGGCCAATCCACTTGGACTCAGACACTCAATACCATAAATGACTTATTAATCAATTAGGTCCCCAATAGGTTCATTCACCCCAATAATTGCCCAGAGATTACATAATTTCAGGTTTTTCTGATCTTAGTAGCTTTGCATTTTGTGTAATCTCAGCAGGACAGAGATAAGGAGAAAAAAAAAAACGAGCATGTGTGAGGGAGAGAAAGAGAGTGAGAGGGAGAGAGAGGGGGAGGGAGAGACACAGAGAGAGAGAGAGAGAGAGAGAGAGAGAAAGAGAGAGCATGAGGTAGGGAGAGAGATGAATGTCATATTATCATGAGGTTACTGAGAAGTGCAGAGCTCCTTTATATCCCAAAGGGAATCCTTGGTGTGCTCACCACTACACACGCAGGAATCATCTCCAGAGCTAAATTAAGGAGCCGGAGACGGATGGCGCTGTTTAGGTGGAGACATGGAGAGTGGAGACATTCCTGCAGCGTTTGATGGCCTCTCATCATCACCCAACATCAGACGCACATTTAAACATGGCCTCCTAGCTTGAATTTAATTGGGACTGCGGAAAAGGCGGATACCCGCTGGTAGGCTGCGTCCCTTAAAGAAGATTCGCTTCAAAGAGATTTACATTTACTTCCTTTTGGCCCTCCACCCCCCACCCTTTACCCCCGTTATCCAATCAGCTACTGTAAAACATTCCCACAGCAATGCCCCCGGGGATCCTTAGCCAGGAAATTAAATCCCGTGATCAATAAAATCAGCCACTATCTTCATCAATGAAATTAGCATCGACACGAGCCATTTACCGCCCCGCCACAATGAAGTCTCATTTCATTTTATTTTTGTCAGCACGGCATATTATTTATTTATTTCCACCTCAACAACCCCAGCTTCTGCACCACAAACGTCTCGGTTCAATTATCATCACGTTCAATATCAACAAACAAACAGAGCTTGTGTTTCGTCTCACGCGCGCCACTCGAGCTACGCCGCTGTTCTGATTTTTCCCGGCCAATGTGCATTTATCATCTCTACCGCTCCACATTAATTAGCTTGGCCCCGACCTGCCACTGCTCCATTCTCCAGGACAAACTTTCATCCCTCCCTTGTTTTCCCCATCTCTCTTTCTTCATCCCTCTCTCTCTCTTTTCTCTCCTTTCCTCTCCTCTCTGCATCTCCTCCCCCCTCACCTGCATGGCCTGTCCAACCTGCAGGCCTGCAGGCTATATTTGGTCCTGCTGATGATTAAAAGTGGTCGTCTAACCCTGGCGTAAGACAGCCCAATTCATCGTGCAGACGCCCCATCGCTGCCACACCAAGGGGTCTGAATAATTTATGCACAATATCGAACATGAAAGAGGACCTGCGCTGTGCACCCCTCTCCCCATCCCCACCACCCGCCC
>NC_063209.1:20384850-20414850 GCF_017589495.1 Alosa alosa | reverse complement strand
TGTTAGTTCGTTTTGTTTATGTACTTAATAATTTAATAGTAATACCCCTTCTGCTTAATTAAACAGCTGCAAATGGTATCTGGAGATATGGCCAATTTCACAAGAGTTCATAAAGGCTTTAATTATGCATCATACTGTATATAGTTCATTATATTTATTAATTACATACTTTATGCAATTAAGTTATGCAAATTATGCAAATTCACATCAATTATATGTATTACTCCTTAAACTCATTCCACTTGAACAATGTATATAAACATAGATGAAATATCTCTCGTAATAATTATTCTGACATATGATCCCAGATCCATCATTTTCACCAAACTTTAGCTGTTGCCACTGAACCAAGACGGTACTGAAGGTACTTAGACAAATTCATCTGATGAAGACACCGCCCCCCCCACCCCCACCACTACTGCCGTTTTGCACTTGCTGTGACCTGGACTCATTTTCAGCATGGCAGCATGATGATGGTCTCCCGGCCGGCGCGGAGCGAAGGGGATGGAGGAGAGAGGAGCTAATTGGTTTGAACGCAGTGTCCTTGGAGTGGATCGTGTTGCCGTCTCTGGGACTGTGCATATCATTTGGCCCCAGCCCTGGGAGCTCAGCTCTTGCATCACTTGGCAAGACAGCCTGTACTCCGGCTCATCAGGAAAAAAAAAAAAACACACATTCACTGGAACTGGGGGAACTGCTAATAGGTCTTAATTTGCGGCAATACCACAGAGGCCGTCACCTGTGTGTGTGTGTGTGTGTGTGTGTGTGTGTGTGCGCGCCTCCTCCTTGTCATCTCATCTCAGCAGCACGACCAGATATCGGCAGCTGTCGGCCTCTGATAGGCTCTTAAGTCCAACAGATAGAGCCGCCCCGGATTATGTCGCCGCTGGATCGGACGCGTTCATCTTCAAATCCCCACTATCGGTGCGGCCCCATTTCTCCCAGGTGGCCCAGGTGATCTCCACGTGCAGCGAGCTCAGTGTGCCTCGCGCTCAGTGTTCCGCAACAAAACCACCACACATTTGAAGCATTGCTTACACGCAACTCCCACCTCTAACCCCCCCTCCTCCCCCGCAACAAAACCACCACACAACAAAACCACCACACATTTGAAGCATTGCTTACACGCAACTCCCGCCAGTGCCTGCCTTTGTGGATAGGAAATCAAAAATACTGACTAATGTTTGGGAGGGTGAGTTGGCACAAAAAATACATAGTCCAGCACCTAAGACTACCCCCCAACCCCACACATCCCCGCTCCCTGCAAATCACTAAACTTACTGACCTGTGTTTGGGAGTGTTAGTCGGCCTCCCAGGAAGTTGAACGTGCCGTAGGAGGTGTTGGCGGCGTCGCGGGGCAGCGTTTTGAAGTAGGTCTGCGTGGACAGGCGGCTCATGAAGTCGTCGGGGTCGGCGGGCAGCTTGCCATTGTGCAGCGTGTGGGAGCCGTTGGGCAGTGGCTCCAGGAGGGGCCCGTTGCTCATGGAGAACTTGCCCATGGTTGCCATGGTGGCGTCGTGCCGCGAGCGCAGGGTGCCCTGGTAGCTGGTAGTAGTGGTGGTCAGGTCCGGATGAATGGTCAGCAAGTGGGAATTCTCTGCGGACAGAGGCGGGGGTGCCAAAACAAGTGGGTTGGGTTGAGAGATTCTAAATCAATAGCCTGCCTCGGTGAGACTTCAGTTGCACAGCACACATTAAACATTACATCTGCACCGAGAATACACACATCCACACACTAAGCCGCACAAAGGACCCCATACACACACACACACACACACACACACCCACACACAGTACAAAGAGAGGTGGAAAGAAAAAAAAAGGAAAAAAACACGACCTCATGAGCAAATCAATTCTTTTTCGTTCTCTTTAGTAACCACAATCAATTTCAAACTGAGTCTCAGGAAGGCTTAGCAGTCACCACTTTAAAGCCTTTTTCATGCTGTTTAACATTGATGGAAAGCTCCAAATCTAGACGGCCACAGCCCCCGTAGTCTCCCTATGTGCTTCCCTCGACACATTGTGATTCCATGAATTGTATTTGAAATCAGGTGCGCACATCAAATCAGTAGCACGCTGAGAGAGGAAATGTTCTGAGGGGCTAAAAAAGGGAGAGAAGTCAGAACTATAAAGCAGGCCATCACTGCCGCACACTCTGAGCAAAAAAAAGAAAAAAAGAAGTTTGACTTTGAGAACTAGTCACTCAGATCTTTCTCTCAGTTTGCCGATGTCGATTTTAACTTTATAAAGCCAACTACTTCAGTGTGAACTTTAACACATTCCCTTTGCAAACAAAACAACAACTCCAACAACAACACAACACAAGACAACAACTAACACAAAAACCAGCACAATGGACACAGCACATGGCTACATGGTGTCCACCTCAGACAACTACTGGCAGTGTGATAGCACTACACTAGTGGACATATTACAGGACAGCCATAACCAGGACAATCTAAATCACAACAACAACAACAACAACAACAACAACAACAAGACCCAGGAGCACAAGACGCATGGCGTGTGATGGGTGGTAGAAGGGAAGAGGGAGCGGAAGCCTACTGCTGCGGGGCGGCCTGTGTGGAGCCCACACACCTGGCTTGGTGGGCTTGACGCCCATGGGCTGGAAGCCAGTGGTGAGGATGGACGAGTCGGCCACGTCGGCGTCCAGGCCGCCCTTCCGTCGCCGGTACACCAGCACCACCACGATGAGCAGCAGCGTCAGGCACAGCGCCACCGCCACCATGCCCACGTAGAGCGCCACGTCCTCCGCTCCAGACACCGCTGCAGAGAGAGAGAGAGAGAGAGAGAGAGAGAGAGAGAGAGAGAGAGAGAGAGAGAGAGAGAGATAGAGATAGAGATAGAGATAGAGATAGAGATAGAGAGAGAGAGAGAGAGAGGAGAGGGAAAAGAGGGAAGAGACGGGGAGAGACGAGGGGAGAGAGCAAGGGAGAGAGAGAGAGAGGAGAAAGGGTGGAAGAGGGAGACAGGGGGGGAAAGAGAGTGAGAGAGAGAAAAGAGAGAGAGAGAGAGAGAGAGAGAGAGAGAGAGAGAGTGGGTGGGAGAGGGCGATAGGGAGGCAGACAGATAAAACGTCAGGGGGAAAGAGGCGAAGGGAGGTAGGGAGAGAGAAAAGAGATAAAGTGTGAAGGGAAGAGTAGGAGGGAGAGATTAAGGTGGGCAACGGAGGAAGAGAAAGATAAACAGGAGAGAGGGAGGGAGGGAAGAAGAAGGGAAGAGAGGAAGGGAAAAAAGCAGAAATAGAAGAAAGGGGGGAGGGAGGAGATAAAGAAAAAGAGAGAAAGGATTTAGACACTTCCCATTGTAGGCAATAGGCTACTGGGAGGAAATGATAAGAGGTTCCTCCCTCAACTTCGGCAAAGTTCTCCTCTACTGGTTGCCTTCAGCCAAACAATTAGACAATGCAGTCCTCCCCCTTACCTGGCTCTGGTGGAAATTGATGTGCTGCCTTTTTCCGCCATCTTTTTTTAATGTTTTTTTTTTATAAGATGCTGTTTATTCAGTAGGAGACTTTTTTGCAGTGCTGGTTTGGCAGCTAGCTGCGTCAGCACTCCTTTCGCCTCACAATTTAACTACACACAGAACTGAAAGACACGTACACCCCAGAGGAAGAGAGGGGGGTTAGGGGGTAACAGGAAGAAAGGGAAAAAAAAAAACAACAAACAAAACACTAGCATCCCTTATGAAACCATAACCCATTTTGTGCTTTTTATTTTTTTACTTCCAACCCACAGAGTCGATGTCTGGGTACCTGAAGAATAGCCCTGTCAGAAATCAAACAGTTAATCGGCGCTGCCAGCCGGGAATTGGATTTGCCATGCCTGTCTCCTCGGTGCCAATGCGTTTGGGTGGCGGAGGTGGTAGCCGGCGGCATTAGATAGAGAGTGGTGCTAGTTTGGGGGGGGACTGGGCAATGCCGCGGCGCGGAGGCGGACTCATGCTTATTCAACATGCCACCGTGGGATGGCTCCGGGAGAGAGTGACTGATGTGACGGTGCCAGGGCTGCCAAGCGTCGGGGCACAGAGAGGGCCACATGGCCGCCGTGACTCCCAAGGCTGACCCACATGTGGCACCACAACCAGACTGCTCCGCTCCGCTCTGCTCTGCGTCTGCTGGGCTGCGGGACACGAAAACCAACCCAGTGTGTGTCTGTGTGTGTTTCAGAAAACCAACCCAGTGTGTGTGTTCAGCGGATAGACGCGTGTGCATGTAAAGGATAAGGGCCTATAGCCAAAGTCCTTTTAGGCAAGTCCCTCCACTCGGCGGCCATATTGCAATGCTTTTTGGGCACTCGAAGGGCATCCATTTCAGCAGAAATGCGCGTGCGCAAGGCTTTAAGACACCAATCTTGCTCCAGCGGCGAGTTCACAACACATGATTGGCACAATGTCTTCACATCACACCACATGATAGGCTCAATGTATTCACATGTCGACATTTTGCCGAAGAAGGGGTGTGATTTGTGTAGTAACTGCCATATTGGCGTTACAAACTAACTCCATGCATTTCTATGGAGGATTTTTTGAGTGCTGTGTCTCCTCATTAGAAAGTCTCTGCTATAGCCTAGAGTCATGTACTGCATATCTAGCTTAGAGTCATGTGTTGCATATCTAGAAAAACCCACCTGGATTCATAGACAGTGCACACTCACACAGATGCTCACACACACACAGAAATATTTCAGCAAATCAGACATGTATGAAATGCATGTGCACTGAAAATCAAGCACACACACACACACACACACACACACATACATACATATGCAGACACACACATATGCACACACACAGGAACACAGAAGCATATCAGTCCCTCCTACATGTGCATATAGATCTTACACTAAACACACACACACACACACACACACACACACCCACACACACACACACTCACACAAGCAAACTCAGACAGCATGGAGCGTGATGGGAGAGTACACACCAACCAGATTGAGAGAGCTGCATCAGCAGCCAGAGACAATAGCTTGTGTGTTTGGGCACCTGGGAACCTCTCAAGCAGACAGGAGCAGCGATGGAGTGCCAGTCATGTGAAGACATTGTATCAACACCAATGAGCGTGTGAGTTTTCTCTAAACAGTCACAGTGAAAAAGGTGTGTTTGGGCTTATATGAGTTTGAGCGTGTGTGTGTGTGTTAAGTATGTCTCGTGAATGTGTGTACCTGCACATCAGTGCATTTGTATGAGTGTGTGTGTGAGAAAGAGAGAGAGAGAGAGTGAGTGCATGCGATAATGTGTGTGTGTGCAGGAACCAGAAAGTGTCAGCAGTCTGCAAAGTGTTGTTTTCCCTCACACCTATCCACCCAGAGCTTGTGTCCGTCTCGTCGTGCGCTGCCGTGACTACTGCTCTTCTGACAAAAAATCACACTGACAATTCCAGCTGCTGCCCTTCTGACTGCTGTTATGGCAGCTTCTGTGCTAATAGTAAATCCTGCTCTTAATCTCTCAAACTCAAACATTGGCTTTTGGACGTCGCTCGCATTAAGCATCTGCCTCATCAGGGAGCGCACGTAAACACGATCACTGGTCAGTGCGCCCATTGATTAGTTTGTGTAATTTGGTATAATCTCTGTGAATCAATTCCGTGCCGAGTGACCGATACCATAAGGCCAGGGGATAAAAGTGACGGCTCAATGAGGCGGAGGAGGCCAAGCGTTTCATGCCCGATTCCTTTTGGAATTTATGGCTTTGTCAATAGAATATGATACAGGGAGTCTGGGGACAGGCAGGTACACACACGCCTGGTTCCACCGTCGCCGAATGGCATCCGATCAAAACGATGCCATGACACTTTGTCAATGACTGAATGACGGCGACAATGCAAACAGGGCCTGGTGTGTGTGTGCGCATTGACGTCGCGTTAAGTGTGTCTTTTGTAGGTGACATCCGTGCGGCATAAGAGAGGACTTATGGCCTCCCGTAAAAAGAAAACAGGGAGCTGCTGTCGCCTGGCTGACGGGGATGGTGAGAGCGTTGTTATGGAGATGCTGTCTGGACAGGGTGCAAGTAAGGACAAGCTGAGCGGTGCGCAAGCAGAAGTGGATTGAGGGGAGGGAGGGAGAGAAATAAGGTTTCATTTCAGTGGAGATCCTTGGGGTTTCCAACTCTGAATCAGAGCTGTGATGGCGTGGGCACACACACACACACACACACACACACACACACACAGAGAGAGAGCTAATGAAAGTGTGGCATCCACCTGTACAATAAAACAGGAGTATGGCTGAAAGCAGCCTCTCTGGAGCCTGGTTATGGGCTGCACTGCGAGGGGGAGATCATCATCTCTGCTGGCTCCCGTAAACACACTTTCATAAACAGAGGGCGGCATTTGATTTTTTCTTTATTCCTTTTTGCCAGGGCAGAGGAGAGGCACTTGGGTGACCTTCCAGGTTCAATGATTCAATAACAGACAGACACACATACACACACACACACACACACACACACACACACACACACACACACACACACACACACACACACACACACACACACACACACACACACACACACGACTGACAGCGCCCTTTGTGGAAGTCCCCTCACCTCTCCAGTCCTCTCCTGGCTCTTTGTTCTGAGTGTTATCTCCTTGAGCTTATCAGAGCATCACTAACTTGAGTTTTTATCAGGGACAGCAGGTGCCACGCCGAAACGATCCTTGGCGCCGACTCCTGCCCTCCCCAGGAACCTCAGCCCCTTGGCCACAACCATCGATTTTCATGCAGACGGCCAATAAGTGAAAGGACGTCTATCACAGTTTAATTGACACAGTTAATCAGGTCTTATAATTGGATGGATTCAACCTTTTTTTCCCTTCCTCTTCACCCAAGTAGAGCTGGGTATTGCATCCTGCACTGCACTCGATATCTCTCCTCCACCTGGTGCAGAGGTGCGAGCGAGGGGGGGGGGGTGTTGCGGGGCAGGGTGGGGTGAGGCGGCGGCGGCGGTGGTGGTGGCCAGAGGGGAGGAGGGTTAGCCTCGGGTTTTAAACATCTTTCTAGCCACTCTGCTCGCGGCAGGGATCAACGTCGGTCTGTTGCTTGCTCGAGTGCTGCCGATTACTCACCGGCATGATGGTGACGTCACCCACTCCTCCGTTACCCACCCACCCACTCGCGCTCACACTCGTGCTAACGCTAACGCGCCGGCTGGAGAATCAGACACCCCTCCCCTCCGCACACTCCCAGCCTGACTGCCTCATCCTCACAGCTCAGTAGGGGATCGAGGCGGAGAGTCTGGGGGTGTGTGTGTCTGTGGGGGTGGTTATGTGGTGGGTTTCAGAGGCAGCAGGGGGTCTCTCACTTGCCTTAAGGAGGTGCGAAGCACGCTGAGGAATGACGTCTCTGTTTTCCAGGGCGGCGAGATCTCACATGTCATCAGTCTTGTCAAACTAATGATAGAGCGCTCGCCGTTTAAATTTGACCGGCGTGATTCGGTAGAAATAAATATCAGCACACGTTGATACATGTGTGGCTGCGCATGTATAAGTGTGTGTGCGCATGTGAATGTCTATGTGTGTGTATACCTTTAAGTGTGTGTGCGTGTGTGTGTGCGTGTGTGTGTGGAGAGAGGGAACATGTCCACTAACTGCTGCTCTGTCCACTATGGGCTCTCTCTTGCTCTGATAAATACAGAGAAGCTCGGGGTCCCTCGCTTAGCGTCCACAGGTATTCATTATGGAGCCAGGGCGATATTTCATCTCATGGCCGTTCGCAGGCACACCTTTTACAAAGATGAATAACTTGTGCAGATACTAAGGTCATGGTAATATGGCCACTAAAATCCTCAATGTGAACGTGACCATTACTGTCCGGAACAACGCAATCGGTTCATCTCACTGGATGGCCACAGCGAAACGTGAGCCCGGAAAAAAACAGCAAGCCCTCCCCACTTCCTACAAGGTGGAACAAAAAATAGTAACGGAAACACAAACGGAGCTTTGCTGTGAAACACACACAACACTAAAAACTATCAACTGACTCTGAAACACTACTACATAGAGGAAACGGTGACCAGGCAGCTGCATGCTCACAGGTTAGAATTATGATTTCAATTAGCTGAAATAAGCATTTATCTACAAAGAGCTTTATAAAATGATGTGCTTTTAAAAGGTGTTCATTAGCTCCATCGCACAAATTAAGACCCTCTAATCATGGGTGTTGCTTTCATTCTGCTACACCTCTAAATGGAACGCCATCATGCAGACTGCACGCCACCCCACACCTGGCACCGGGTAAAGGACGGGAGGCTGGCTGTGAGCCAAGTGATTCATTATTTCCTCACACACACACACACACACACACATACCGAGCTCACAGGGGTTTTCAACATTGTACAGTACTTATTTTAATTTTCGTTGCACCAGAAGATAGCGTGAGCTCATAAATATGAGGCTGGAATAAAAAGCCATTTGGCTTCCGATCTGCTCCCCACAACTCAACAACCTTCAGTCCCTCTGGACGTCACAGCAAAAAACAGTACTTTCTGTCAGGGCCTCCGCCACAATACCAGGAAGCATTTAGAGATTGTCGCTCACAGAAGAGACAGTAGCCATTACCGGGGACGCTCTTTGGGAGAGGGGTGTAATTAATCACTGCGAGCATAATTCAGAAGAAAAGCGCCTCACCCTAGAGCACTGGTGATACCTTAACCCTCCAAAGACAAAAGGAAAGAGGTGTGTGTGTGTGTGGGGGGGGCTTTCTGTCGGCATCCCACGAAAATTTCCGGATAATTAGCCGCAAAACATACAGCCCAGGAGCTGCTGACTAGCCCAAAGCGGGTGAGGCGATGACTCCACTCGGCTTATTACCATTCATCATGGGCCATTGTGTACGGGATTGCATCTGCCGGGAACAGATTGGGACAGAAAAGTTGAGAGTGGGCAGCATCTTGGTAAGGGAGTTTTTCCTTGCCCCTGTTGCTCTTGGGTGCTCCTTGTTGGTGCCCCCACCCAATCCCAATCCTCCCCCACCTTTTTTATGCAGCCCTTGCCACTTAATCTACTAAACCCCTCTTCTACTGCACTTTTTACCCCCATTAATGCACAAATAGGCTGACACCAGACATAATTTCACTGCATTTCTTACTTCCAGTAACTATATGCATGTGACAATAAACTTCCTTGTATCCTTGTATCTCGTGGCGTGCCGACTCACTCACAGGCTCTCTCTCTACGTTTGTCTCTCCTGGAATGTGCGTTAGTCATGGTGTTTTGTTTCTGGGTTTGTGTGTTTATGGGTGGTTTTATGAGAGTCTATACTCTGAGTGACCATATGCGAGTCAAAAGATCTTTGTGTGTGTGTGTGTGCGCGTGGGTGTGCATGCATATTGTGGATTTGTTTATATGTGTGCATTTTTGTGTGTGTATTTATAGTGTATATGTGTGTATGTGTGCGTGTGGCGCCGAGTGGGGGGTGCACTTGGCTGAAGACACCCCTGAGGCGTTGAGTGGCTGGTGACCTTTGTGGTGGGGCAGTGAAGAGTAAATGTGCGTGCATGCAGACACACACACACACACACACACACACACACACACACACACACACACACACACACACACTCAGTCTCTCTGCCAGCCTGCCTGCTCCATGGTTGGCGCACATATGGCACGCACTGGTGACCTCCGACCCCAAACACACGGCCAGGATTTGTCTGGCCACGCAGTTACACGGAGCCGCATTAATATTCCTCCGTTGATAAGGATGCGCCGGAATGCTTATTCGAATGGAAATCAAAATATCATTCCTTTGATCCTTGGGCGGGTAAGAAGGCTGTAGTGTGGGGGAGAGGGGTGTGTGTGTGTGTGTGTGTGTGTGTGTGTGTGTGTGTGTGTGTGAGAGAGAGCCCATGTGTGTGTGCGTGTGTCGGCGCACACACTCTCCTTTTGATGTCCATCTGCTTGGCCGAGCACCCCACCGAGCCAATTTCCCCAAGGCCGCCATAATGTGGACCGCACTCCCTATAATTCCCACAATATGGACCAATTAATGACACACTGACTGCGGCCGCACACTTCTTGGACACACCAGAGGACTCCGAAGAAAAGAGGGAAGAAAAGAGGGGAAAAAGAGGGAGAGTTCTCTGCCACTCTCAATTTCTTGGTCTGTCTCTATTCTTTCCTCTCTCTCTTTCTCTCCCTCGCTGGTCTCCTCTGCAACCCTCTTGCTGTCCAGTGTTATTTTGGTGCCGAGTGCGCTAGCGCTGCAACGCGTGCTGGTCGATAACCCAAACTCTTTTTTTATTCAGCACAAACCCAGGGAGGGATGCTGTGCTATTCACAGACCACCAACCAACCCACCCACTGCCTGCTCCTGTCCAACGGGGTGAGAGTGGGGAGGTTCAGCAACATAAACAATTAATCAGACTCCAGTGCAGTCTGGACTGAGACTCAGAACTCATAAAATGCACCCAGCTCACACGACCGACTCACTGAGACAGAGAGAGAATGAGACAGAGAGAGAAACAGAGAAACAGAGAGAAACAGAGAAAGAGAGAGAGAGAGAGAGAGAGAGAGAGAGAGAGAGAGAGAGAGAGAGAGAGAGAGAGAGAGAGAGAGAGAGAGAGAGAGAGAAAAAAAGAGAAAATGGGATACACACCCAATTGAAGCCTTACATACAGAATTTTGCAAAAACATCCTTAAAGGAGAATTCCGGTGTGATATTGACCTAAAGTGTGTTGAAACATACCGAGTGTGAATGTTCAATGGGGTTGCCTTGGCATCGGCCTAGCCATGCAAATAAATCACCGTTTTACACCATTTACGAGGCTCAATGTATCTCCACACTTCATTGGTAGACTTCTGAGGGCCCTGACATTTAAAACGAGACATTGAGAACTTTAAAAAAAGCACTGGTAGTTTACTTACAAGACGATTTATACAGTATATTATACATTTATACAGACAGTACCTTCACAAAGTTTAGCGTTTGCAGCCATCTTGAATTTAGTCATGATAAGTTGAGCGACGAGTACGAATGATAAAAAATAATTCAGTGGAAATGCATGGACTCCAGCTGCTGCTACTGGAAGAAACTGGAATCCATGCATTTCCACAGAATTACTTTTGGAATCTGATCCCTTATCATACCTGTTCATTCTTACTCGCCGCCGAATTATGGACTAAATTCAAGATGGCTGCAAACGCTAAACTTAAGTGGAAGAATCCGGGCCGCTGGATATCCTTTGACAACTGGAGAGATAGAACTAACGACTGGCCTTTGGCCATAGCAACCATCCATTTAGAACTAGTAACGGCAGTTTGTCCTGCAAGTTGAGAAATTAGTTGTGTCGGAAGAAATGTGTCGGAAGAAACTAGTTCTACAAACAAGACAGTTTTAGCAATTAAAACGTTAAAATTGTAACAGGAAATTAAACTTACGAGGTTTAAAAGGCCCTCCGCTTCGCGTCGGGGCAGTTTTACAACCTCGACCGTGCATTAACTTCTGTGAACAGACCACCGTGTCGTCCATTATCCCTTACTTATTGAATATCATACATGTTATTATTACTATCATTAACATTATTACTGCTGTTTATTTTACTGTTAATGCATTTGCAATATTGTACAATGCACAGTTATGCCAATAAAGCTCATTGAATTGAACTGAATTGAGAGAGAGCGAGAGAGAGAGAGAGAGAGAGAGAGAGAGAGAGAGAGAGAGAGAGAGAGAGAGAGAGAGAGAGAGAGAGAGAGAGAGAGAGAGAGAGAGAGAGAGAGAGAGAGAGAGAGAAAAACAGAGAATAGGAGAGAATAGAGAGCTCCACTATGACGATGTGAGGCTACTCCCACTCTACCTTGTGCTGTGTGTTTGCATGATGGATCCAGGCCTTACCAGCAGATCAAACGGACTCCATTATCAGCCCCTACCCACGGTGGCCAGAGCTGGCCCCCACTGACACCTCATCCAGAGTTTTCTGCGTGTTACTCGGGTTTCACATGTTGGGTCAAGCCCATAGATAAAACATCACATAGAGAACACGACTAACCCCCACACCCACCACCATCTCATCCCTTAACACACTTGCAGTACACTGATCAATATTATAAGATAACTTTCCAGACTCTCGGGAAACATAATGGATGCTCAGTTTCTGACCTCTGCATGGACAGAAGGAAGAGATCCAAAGATCAGAAGAGACTGTGGGCCAGATGTACGTACATTTGCGAACGTAGCGCTATCAGCGTCATGGACACACCGCAGATTGCGAACGCTGTCAGACCCAAGTTTCCGTTGTATTTATCAATCGTTCAATCCTTAGTGTAAACTGCGCCTTTCTCTGCCTTTCTCCGCACATCAACGCAATTTACGAACATCCACAACTGAATGGCAGCACCTACATACTGTACAAGCACCATTGAATGAAGTTAACTGATGACAACATTAAAAAAAAATCAAACGTTTAGCGATCATTAAATAATACCATACATGATAAGATGTAAACAAGCAGGGAGATAATAAAGATCAGTAGTTCTACTCAAACTACTTATGTACGTAGGCTATGGAAGATTGGTCAAATCTAGCAAGTAGGAAAGTTTAAGTGAATGACGTGAAAGTGAAAGTAAGACATTCGAAAGGCCAACGAAAGTTAAGGTGGCTTTTGGTATAGCCTACGAATACTTTCACCACAAAAACTGGTGCTCTAGATATTTCAATTTCAATTTATTGTGCTTATAGAGCGCCAAAACATTACACATGTATCATGGTGCTTTACAGAATGTAGGCAATCAGAGAAAAAGGAAAGAAAGGAAGAAAAGAAAAGAAAGAGAGAGGCATAGAGAGGGCAATTGGAGATACATACTGTATAGGAAGAAACCTCGAGCAGATTCAAATAGCGATTCTGTTGTCTTTGAAAGGTTCTCTTATTGACGCATTGAACTGCAATTTGGATTAACACCTGCTTTTACAAGGCGGAAGTATTTAGGCGCAGAATAGATGTGCGCTTTCAGGAGCAGTCTTTGTACATACCGCGGAATACATAATTAGGCGCTCTTTACTCTTCCCCTCCCATCTTTTTTACGCTAAACTCCCACTTTCCCCTGGATCCTCCCATGAATGCATATGCATAACATGACAAACACAATCTGCCACTTTCAGCTCCCGCGACAGGCAGTTTGCGCTTTTACATCATTGAGGCCTGTTTGTACATACCTCGCAATGATTTTACACGCACATTGTGAAACAAATACGCCTGAAGTGGGCGCAAAAGCTTTAGTACAACTGGCCCTGTATCTCTGTATTAGATACTAACCTTATGACAAGACTGGCTATTTACAGTGTCTTGTGTGGGGCATTTGAATTCGCCATGACTGACATTAAATATGTAAAACATTTGTTCAATTCTACATTATGCATAAAGGATGAACTACAGTAAAATGATCATTAATTCATTATTTCATTACAGAGTCCCTTGTAATATGGATATAACACCATACAGTGTGGTTGTGCATATACATTTTTTAACAATCTGTGCTGATTCCTATCATCAGGATACTAACAAGTTCTAGAGCACAGAATGCAATCTACTCCCTTGAGTTCCATACTGTCCAAATTCTACCCATTATACTACTGCATACTTGCCATAGTGATTTGTATTACAGTTAAATTGCATGGGAATTCATGGAACTGATGACTGACTGGCATATGCTGAATTAGAACTAATGATCAGGGGGCCTGATTATGAACTAGAGACCTTAATGGGAAGGAAACGTTTCCAGATAAAGTTTCCAGATAAGTTTTTCCAGTTAAAATTATGGATAAACTTCATGTTGATAAACTGGATACAAAAAGTAAAAGTACACCAACATCTCAATAGGCTGTGAATATGTGCGCCTGTGGGAGCATTTGGTGCAATCATGCTACATCTGCAGCATAGCACATCTGCAGCATACAGTAGCATCAGCTCTTGTATGTTATTGAGCAAGTAACACCCTAAGACTGCAGTAACAACTGATCATACACTGGGAGCCTGAGATTGGAGCAGAAGTGCTGGGTGGTAATGATCATCCCCTAAGGGTACAGATAGACACCACCCACCACACCAAGAAGACTGAAACCACACAATTTTCCATCTCAAGACATTTCGAAGATAGAAAATGGAAATAATTTAAAAAAACAATTCAACAACGGCCAGAAGAGAGCCATGTCAGTCGCCAAGGAAACCATTCCACTCTATGACGAGTGTGAGTATGTGAGTGCCCATACATGTGGTTGTACATGAACGATATATATTTATATATATATAATCACACGAGTATATATATATATATACACACACTTATACTATATACTATACTTATTTTGTATATTTGTACTGTATAAGCCTCAAGACCACATGGTTCTCGATTTAAAGATATTTCAAGAGAAAAATAAATAAAATAATCACCTCCTTAAGAGAAGTCAGTGGTCGCCAAGGAAACCATTCCACTCCACTATGAATGGTGTGTGTAGGTACTCTAAATGCCTGTGCATGTGGCGGCACATAAACTTTACATATTTTATACGGTACATACAGTCCAGTACTTAGATAATTAATGCGTGTGTCACCTACATGAGCCCTTTTATGAATACTTACACATATAGTCGCATGGAAATGTGTGGAAATGTTTGTAAGCGTACAGTAAGCGTGTGTGTGAGCATGTGTGTGTGTGAGTGTGTGTGTGTATGTATGTGTGAGCGTGAGCATGTGAGAGTGTGAGTGTGAGTGTAAGCGTGTGTGAGTATGTGTGTATTTGTGTGAGCGCGTGTGTGTGAGAGTGTGAGTGTAAGCGTGTGTGTGTGTGTGTGTGAGTGTAAGCGCGCGCGCGCGCGTGTGTGTGTGTGTGTGAGAGTGAGTGTGTGTGTGTGTGTGAGTGAGCGTGTGCATGTGTGTGTGAGAGTGAGTGTAAGCGTGTGTGTGTGCAACTACTCACTCTGCGGGCATTGCTCGCTGGTGCAGTTGAGGGACTGGAGGTCGATGCCCTGGCAGTCCTTGCCGCCGGTGCCGGGCGTGGGCTGGGTGCACTCGCGGCTCCGCCACATCGCGCAGTCGGCTCCACACACCGACCACTTGCTCCACTCGCTCCAGCCACCATCCACTGAGAACCACCAAAGACCAGCAGAGAGAGATGGACAGATGGATAGACAGACCGACAGACAGATGGATGAAAGAGAGAGAGAGAGAGAGAGAGAGAGAGAGAGAGAGAGAGAGAAAGAAAGAGAGAGAGAGAGAAAACACTGTCAGATGTGGGGGTCACATAGGTCACAGGCAGATCACAGACAGACTCGGGCAGATTTTCCCCGTGTGGCGTTTGGCAACGCTGATGCGTAATGACAGCCGTGTTTACGATGGGGGTAGAGTGTTGCCCTTGTGGTGCCTAACATAAACGCCTATAGTAATCATGGCGGAACACACACAACACACACACACACACACACAAGACCTGTCAGATGGGCTACATCCTTACACATGCATGTGTAAAAACCTTAACATGAATATACAGTCCAAAATCACAATAGCACACAATTGGCATCATACACAGAGGCAAACAAGAATACTCTAAACAGAGAGATCTACTGTACATATAGAGCTGCATTCAGTCACTCACACACACACACTCTCTCTGTCTCTGATTCTTCTCTCTCTCTCTCTCACACACACACACGCGCGCGCACACACACACACACACACACACACACACACAATTCCCCTTTAAACATCCATAAAGGGATTTCCCCTCACATTCAGCATCTCATACTGATGAAGAAGAATATAATCTCCCTGCTCCAAATTTCCTCATTTTCTCTCAGCTGGAAGGAGGTGTTTTTTTAGTTTACGTAACTTAACCACCACGGCACAAAGATCTCTTAGATGCATTCCTCTCTCCATTCTGCGCGGCGGCGCGCTAACAATGAATAGCAGCCAGCCAATGCCATTACTCTTCAGTGGGAGCAATAGGGTCAACAAAACGCCATCCAACCTCCCACTCCCCCCACAAACACACACACACACCGACACACACACAGTCCACCTCACACACACACTTGGCTGCACGCACGCACACGCACACACACACACACAGAGGCACTGAGCCTTCTGTTGGCTGTTAGCTTATGAGCACAGTATTACAGAGAGGATTGATGCGGGCAGTCTTTCCCATGACCCGAGGTTGCAGGCTGTTGCGCCACGCTGCACAACAAATGGCCATCGCGCAGAGAAAATGGAATTATGTTTGGAACAAGAGTGGGAGAGATGGAGAAAGAAAGAAACATAGAGAGAGAGAGAGAGAGAGAAAGAAACAGTGTGAGAGAGAGATAGAGAGAGAGAGAGAGAGAGAGAGAGAGAGAGAGAGAGAGAGAGAGAGAGAGAGAGAGAGAGAGAGAGAGAGAGAGAGAGAGAGAGAGAGAGAGAGAGAGCGTGTGTGAGTGTGCTGGGGTTGCAAGTCGAGCATCAGAGTGTTCTTTCGCAGGGCAAAATAAAAGGAAGCATATTAGGAGGGCAGGGGGAGGCAAAGCAGTGGATCATTTGGGCACAGCGACCGTGCCACGGCAAGTACATTTCCGGACTGTTCCTTCCCTAGCCAAGCTAAGTGAGGACAGATGAGGGCATTTTTTCCCCCAGTCTCCCTCTCTCTCTCTTTCTCCCCCTGACTCCTATCTCTATCTCTCTCTCTCTCTCTCTCTCTCTCTCTCTCTCTCTCTCTCTGTTTTTGGGACAGTGCATAAGTCAGAGCGAGCCCCAGCGAGCACAGGGCTTCACTGGAGGCCATACTGGGAGTGATATTCAGACTGACATGATGGCAGGTTCTAGAAGGTTACCACAGGGCTAATATGAACACGGCCAGTAATGAGCTCTCTGGGGGCACTGGGTCTCTCCCAGGGCAAGGCAGTAGAGAGAGAGAGAGAGAGAGAGAGAGAGAGAGAGAGAGAGAGAGAGAGAGAGAGAGAGAGAGAGCAAGAGGGAGAGAGAGAGAGAAAAAGAAAGAATAAGAGAGAGAGCAAGAGGGAGAGAGAGAGAGAGAGAGGTGAACTAGAGCAGTTTGTTATGAGGCACTGATGACAGTGAGGCTGCATCCCAGGCTCTCTGCTGTCTCTTCCTCTCATCCCCACCCCCCTCCTCTTCCTCCCCAACCCCCCTCCCTGCCTTCATCAGTGCCAAGCCTTCACAGTGACCAACCCACGTACACGCCCGTGCTACAGGTCACATGGGGTCTGCGTGCGCACTGGTAAATAAAATATAAGCCAGGGACCGGGTTAAGAAGTCGCAAATAGCCGCCTATTTAAAAATAAATTGGCCATAAGTAGGGTTATTATTCACAGTAATGGGGGAAGATACTGAGTCATTTCCTTCTGGCACTTGTCTTTGGATGAATTGTATTTAAATCTGCACAGTGGGTCTAATAAGGCATGTTGAAAAGATTGTGCTTTCATGTGCAGTGTGTGTGTGTGTGTGTGTGTGTGTGTGTGTGTGTATCATGTACAGTATGTGTTGGTGTCTGTCTGTGTGTGTAACCAGTGTGTGTTTCCAGTGTTGGTGCATATTTACATATAAGCACACATCTATGTCTATGTGTGTGTCACTTGTATGTATGCTTATGCAATGGTGTGTGCGTGCGCGCGCGTGTGTGTGTGTGTGTGTGTGTGTGCTGACACAGCTCTGGTCCCCATTCCAACTGTTACTTTTGGCAGGAGGAGCAGAACCAATCATGTAATTGTCCTTGCCTGGCATTGAGTGAACCCGTCCGTGGGCCCAGCGAATCATTATGCACGGCTGGGGCCGATTGAATTGGGAATTAGTCCCAGCTGAATACATTATAATATTATCATTACACACACACACACACACACACACACACATACATAAATACATACATACTGACAGACACTGTTCCCACTATCTACATGCTACCGGCCAGGAGAACATAAACAATATGAAATGTATGGCCTTTGTTTCCTTTTTGGTGTTAAAATAAGGTGTTAGCCAGCTATGGGAGCGTCCAGGCAGCCTCCTGAGTAGACCACCCGGAAACAGTGAAGGGAGAGACGCCTGTGTTCTGCACAAGGCCACTACTTGGACTGGATTAGGAGCCCATGAGGTACATTATTTACAAACACCCAATCCTCATGTGGAAGTGGCTGTGAATAAACTGTGGACGCATCCAGGCGAACATCTAAGGGGGTGGGGAAAAAAACAAGAAAGAAAAAAAAAAGTCTAATGAATTTTATTTAATGAAATATGAAAGTTGGAACAATGTATTCCTCTTTCACACAAAGGAGGAAAAAAGGAAGTGGTGGTGGTGGTGTGTGTGTGTGTGTGTGTGTGTGTGTGTGTGTGTGTGTGTGTGACAAATAGGTTGTTATGAGAAAATAAAATGGCAGAAATGTATGCAAAAGCATGAATAAAACTAAAATTGAAATGCTAAAAAGACCCCATCATCTGGCCTATTTCCAATCGAGCAAATGCGACAGGCGTTCTCTGCAAAACCCAAACAAAAATTCACCCTAGCAAGAACGGCAAATCCAAAGAGTGACCTCTACAACACAAAGCTTTTCCTCCCCAAGAACCCCCACTCTTCCTTCAAGAATGTGCCGCCCGGTTTCCAATCATCCTGCACAACAGGTTATGATGGCGGCTGCAGTGTTGGCGGCACTCTTCGGCCAGCCCTGACTTCAATACTAGAACGCAGCGGCAGGCCGGCTCGTGGGCATCTCCTGAAGGACGGGGGCCGGAGCTGAAGGGCGCGCGAGCGCTCTTTACACGGCCGCAGGAGGGCCCATTTGCCGCTCGGCTCCACCGCCGCCACCCTCGGCCGCCGTGTGTCCTTGAGCCCAGACGAGAGAGCAGGAGGAGGAGGAGGAAGAAGAGGAGGAGGAGGGGTGGGGGGGGTGCAGTGGAGTGGATGTGGGCAATTACTTTTCAGATCAGCAGGTACGGCCCGAGTCAACACTCGTCCTGCAATCTGGAGGAGCGTCGGCGGAGGGGAGAGGGAGAGGCGGCAGGGAGGGGTGAGGAGAGAGAAAGAGAAAAAGAAAAAGAGAAAAAAAGAGAAAGAAAGGGAGAGACGAAAAGAAAGGGAGAGAAGAAAAGAAAGCCCCAGAGCCTGATGGGAAGCAGACAACAAACAGACAGGTGTCCAGATAAGGAGCACACAGAGATAGATTGTGCGCTGTGTCACGGAGATGCTCTCGGTTTGTTTCCACACAGCACCGCACCGCACCCAGGCGAAATGAAGAGGAGAAGGGATGTTGACATTATTTAACAGGAAATGAACAAAACGTCCACCTCGGAAATTCCAACCTGTTAAGCTCATGATCTCATCAAGTAATATAATCCAAGATTCTCAAGAGGATGAATTCAAGGATAAAAAGCTTAGACTTGCTTTCTACAATAACATACAACTTAGAATGTTTAATCTCACCAATGGGAGAGGGAAAATGATTTAACTGATTGCATTCATTAGTTTTATTTCATCCCCTTGTATGAGTGCGACGACCATACTTGTCAACACTCCCGTTTTTCCCGGGTTCTCCCGTATTTCAAGGTCATCTCCCGGCACCCTCCCGTTTTGTTATTTCTCCCGGAAAACTCCCGTAATTTGCATGGCCATAAAACTTCATTTTAAAATCATTGATCCATTCATTTTTTCTATTAGTCTGCCACAATCCCAGGTTGCCAGATTGTGTATGAAATACACCCTACACATACACGATCACTTACTTTCAATTTCAACCGTTTTGTCATAGGCTAAAACCTGGCAACCCAAAACCCAAATAAGCAAGCGGGTGCCGATTGCGCAGCCTGAGTCTCGTCGTAAGCAAGCGGGCTAGTTGAATGGTCTACTCCAGAACTAGCTGTTGTGAAATTGTTGGGAATTTAATTGATTAACACATCACATAAACTGTTATTGAGTGTTGTTGATACACTGAACTTGTGTCCTCGGAACCGAATCAGACAGCAAGCAGCTTTGGAGTTTTGAAGTAGGCTGCAGGCAGGCAGCTGGTGGATACATAACTGGCATGTAAAGGTAAATGGTAAGGTAAAAGCAACGACCGAAATGCAGTGTTGAAACACGCGTATGAAACGATAGCCTACATATGCAAACACAGATCCGGTATAAACACTGACCCCTAAAAAAAAAAAAATCTCCCGTTTTTGGAAAGCTAAATGTTGACAGGTATGGCGACAACACAATTACAGGTACTTCACAGCCCCCCCCTGTCAACGAGGTGAAACGTCCAAGTCGCCCCAACTGAATAATTAATCGTGAAGATGGCAGCAATTAAACAGGTTCTTCAGAAAAGCACTTTGGTTTTTGAAGTAGACGCTTATGTGTGGGCCCCCTGTGGTTCGATGCAGGAAGTGCACTCTGGGATGGCCCTGGGTAAAATCCAGAATGGTCGATTTGTGATGGAGGCCGAAGGGGTTCCCTGCGTGGCTGGGCTAATTTCTCTGCTCAAGGCTACACATGATTTATTTAGCAGCACAGGTAAGGCCTCCGCGGGCTTACAAGAGCAAGAGTGAGGGAGGGAGAGAAAGAGAGAGAGAGAGAGAGATGGAGGGGTGAAAAACAGAAAAAGAATAAAAGAGAGAGAAACAAAAAGAGAGAGAAAAAAGAGAGCGAGAAAGAGAGAGAGAAAGAATGACAGAATAAGCAAGAGACACACAGAGGGAGAGAGTGAGTGAGAGGCAAAGAGCACGCAATTGGGGAGAAGAGAGAGAATGAGAGACAGTGAAGGAGAGAGCAAGCATGTAAGAGCAAATGAGAGAGGAAAAAAGAGTGATACAAGAGAGAGAGAGAGAGAGTAAGAGAGAGAGAGAGAGAGAGAGTAAGAGAGAGAGAGAAGAAAAAGGGTGTAGTAGGGTGAGAGCTGTTTTAGACAGTTGGACAGGGACTTCTCTCTTTCTCTCTCTCTCTCTCTGGCACCAGGCCTTATCTGTAACCTAACTTGGCTGGGTCTTATTCACGAGGGCCAGCACTTTATCTTGCATTGAAAAACCGATAGAGAACGAGGGAAAAACACAGGAAACTGCCTGAAACCTGCCACAGATAACAATGCCATTTGACAGGCCAACGTCCACACACAGCATGAATAAGACGGCCAGTCAGTCTTGTGCGGAGGTAACTGTATCAACTGCATTAGGAGCCCACGGAACATACTTATCTTTCACATAGTTAATGGAATGGCAAATCAAGTCTGATACAGTAACAACAGATGTGATTGGGGCAGGTGGATAGGTAGGCAGACAAGCAGGAGGACAGGCAGATCAAATGTAGATAGACCACATGTGATTTAGCCTGACACCGACTTAACACGAAATCAGGTTTGACCGTGATGAACGAGACAACGCACATAGATAAGCAGACAGATGGACGCACTGACGGACTGATGGAATGTGAATTGTAATGAAACTGATTCAACTGCAAATCAAGTTGTGATCAAACAGGATGGCATAGAAGAGACACCTGCATAGACATGTGGATGGAGATGAAATTTGACTGATGGCAACATTTGAGTCCATTTAGCTTCGCAATAAAACTACACCGAGCTACATCTCCAGCTGGAAGAGGATAATGGGCTTTTTTTGTGGATTAATCTGGAGCGGAGAGGGTGGGAGTGAGAGATGGAGGTGAAAAGTGAGTGTCCACAAAATAAATAAGCCGGCGAGCTTTTCAAGCCGAAATCAATCAATGGGAGCTGTCTGCCTTCACACTGAAGGCTTGACAGGAAATGGGCTTTTTTTGGTTACCTTGACCAGGATGACATTTTTGTGTCATTGCTTTCTGGAAGCTCCATAGAAGGCAGTGCTGCTTTATGTGGCCATACAGAGGTCTGTGTGTGTATGTGTGTGTGTGTGTATGTGTGTGTGTGTGCATGTGTGCGTGTGTGTACACCCGTGTGTGTGTATGTGTGTGCACATGTGTGTGTGCATATGTGCATTTGTGTATGTAGTTATAAAGCTGTGCAGAGTAGTGCTATTCTACTGATGTACAGTGTATAGTGCTCTGATCTCTGAAGCGTTGTCCCCCCTCCACTGTTTTTCATACATTTTGAGCTGAACAAGCCACTTCACTGGAGAGAGGTCTGTATCCATCAAAGAGTCAGAGAGATTCATCAGAGCCCGGATAAAAGACCTCATCAGACAATTTCAGCCTTTTCAAAAGCTACCATTTCATAAGTCAGTTTGAGAAGGAGAGAGAGGCAGGAGGTGGAGAAAGAGAGAAAGAGAGACAGAGAGAGAGAGACAGAGAGAGAAAGAGAGAGAGATAGAGACAGAGAGAGAGAACACAGATAAATAGATTTTTCCTAATTGTCCAAAAGCCATTGTGTTATTTCCGTTTTATCTGTGCAGGAAAAAAAAAAAAAAAAAAGAGAGAGAAAAGTTTTGGCACCATTAACTAAATTGATCTGGAGGAGGAAACACACTATTTATCGCTGGGTTCAAAGGAAATAGAACGTCATACTGTGAAGGGCCTGCAGAACATATTTTACCCTAGTCTGAGTTTTATGAACTTACTGTACAGAATGGGTTCCCTCTGTTTAGCGAGTGTGGAAGATATTCTTGACCGATAAGGGAGTTCTTATATGCTAAACCCCGAGAGGGTGTCACATTTTCTCTTGGCGCTATGTTATTCATGAAAACAAAATGGTAACAGCTTATCAGTGCTTTAGAAAAACAGGAAACGGAGGAGAGCTGGAAATAAAAGACAAAGAGAGACAACACTGAGGTCATATATCAGCAGTGAGTGTGTGTGAGTGTGTGTGTATGTGTGTGGGTGCATGTATCTTTGCGTGCCTGTGTGTGTGTGTGTGTGTGTGCGCCCACGGGGCCTGCACGGTAAATGATGATTTATGGGCACCGGAGTCCACAAGCACATTTTGATAAATCGGCACGAGCGCTCAGATGTGATTCTTAGGGGCCGCGGCAGTCACCGCCCGTCTTTGTGTGTCTGAGTAATGGACATGGGCGGGGACAGGGGGGTGGGCGGAGGGTCAACCTCGTGGAGCAGCGGCCAGGGTGGGGGCGGTGGCGTTGGATGTGTGTGTGTGTGTGTGTGTGAGGTGGAGAGGACACGTAGAAGGGCTAAGGGGATACTCCTTTAGCGTGATTGAGGCGTCTTTAATATGAATTGGAGGCTTGCTTGCCAGCACCAGTTCTAGCTATCATAGTCACTGGCGCGCACACACACACACACACACACACACACACACACACAGACAGACACACACAGACACACACACACACACACACAAACAGTGAGTGTAACTACGCGAGTCCTTAAGGAGAGTGCGGTGGTCACAACCTCCAACTCTGCCCTCCTGAGCCCAGCTGCCCCTAGCCAGTGTGCCTAGCCTGCTCCAGCTGGCAGCCCGCTCTCCCACCCCCTGCCCAGTGTGGCTGGCCGCTCCCACGCCACGCTCCACTAGCTCACAATCTGGGACCTAATCGGGTGAAATACCCATCCGCCACGAGAACATCCCCACAGCACACCCATAGCTTAGGCTCCACGTTCCCTTCTTTCCCTTCAGCCTTTTATTTTCAGCACACACACACACACACACACACACACACACACACAACATCTCCTCACACTCCAAAGCGTTGTATTCTGAGGGCATGTTACTTACAGTGTGATGTAAGGTGATGTCTTATTAAATTACATGGAGGCTTTGTAATGAAACACGAGATTGGCTTAAGTAGATAAACCCTCACGTTCAGAAGGAGGGGGGAATGGATGAGAGACAGAGAGAATCAGAGAGAGAGAAAAAGGGAGGTGTGGAGGAGGGATTGAAGGGAGGCAGGGAGGGATAGAGGGAGGGAGGGATGGAGAGAGGGAGGGAGGGATGGAGAAGTAGGTCTGCAGCTGACAAAAGGCTTCGATTTCCTCTCCTGTTTACAGAGTGTGGGGAGATTTTCCACCGGTCAGCAACGTCTGTAGAATGCCATTTCGGTTGCAACCTCCCCCACCCTCCTGAACCCGTCTGCAGTCATTTGGCCATCCAGGGACCCTCCCCATCTACCCCTCACTCACTCTCTTTTACTCACACACACACACACACACACACACACACACACACACACACTCTCATTCCCCAACCCAACCCTGCCCCCAGTCCTCCATCAGACCCTAATGTCCGCCTGAACGTGGCGCAGCCCGACATCCATTTAAAGCTGCAGGAGATCAATAGCTACTGAGGAGAATCAGGCCTGCTACTGAGAGGAGAGGAGGAGGAGAGGAGAGGGAGGGAGGAGAGGAGAGGAGGAGGGCAGAGAGGAGAGGAGGAGGGGAGAGAGGAGAGGAGGAGGGGAGAGGAGGAGAGGTGAGGAGAGGGAGGGAGGAGAGGAGGAGAGGTGAGGAGAGGGAGGGAGGAGAGGAGAGGAGGAGAGAGGAGAGGAGGGGGGAGAGGAGGAGAGGAGGAGAGGAGGGAGGAGAGGAGGAGGAGAGGAGGAGAGGAGAGGGAGGAGAGGGAGAGGAGAGGAGGAGAGAGGAGAGGAGGAGGGGAGAGAGGAGAGGAGGAGGGGAGAGGAGGAGAGGTGAGGAGAGGGAGGGAGGAGAGGAGAGGAGAGGAGGAGAGGTGAGGAGAGGGAGGGAGGAGAGGGAGGGAGGGAGGGAGGAGAGGAGGAGGGGAGAAAAGATGGAGAAGGAGGGAAAGCAGTAGAAAAGATAGGGGGGGGGCACAACAAGGAGCAACGGACGCCCTCTCTTCCTTCTTTCGCTTTTTTTACACCATTCATCTCCATCTTTTGTTCACACTCTTAGATCAATTCTTTCTTTTCTCTCTTACTCTATCCATTTCTCACTCTCTCCTGGCCTCTCTCGCTTCCCACCTCCTCCCTCTACGCCTCTCAGAGTGTTAATGTGCCACAACCACACTCATTCTGCCTCTAATGCTGCATGCTGGATGGCTGGAGTGTAAACAACATCAGGTGAACTTGCTGCCCTGACACAACACCGTGCCTGTGCCCTCTCAGGAGACGAGAGGGAGGAGGAGAGCGCACTCATGACCTGAATAAAATCGGAGAGAGAGAGAGAGAGGGGGGGGAGAGAGAGAGAGAGGAGAAAGTAGAGAGAGATAGTAGAGAGAGAGAAGAGAGGAGACAGAGAGGAGAGAGAGAAGAGAGGAGAGAGAGAGGGAGAGAGTAGAGAGTAGAGAGAGAGAGAGAGAGGGAGAGAGTAGAGAGTAGAGAGAGAGAGAGTAAATAAGAGTAGAGAGGGGAAAAGTGGGAGCAAGAGGACAGAGAGAGATTGGAGAGAGAGGGACAGCAAGAGAGAGAAGGGGGGAGAGAGAGAGTGAGGGGGAGAGAAAGTAAAAACATTCCTTCCCTCTGAGAGTACATCATGATTGCACCATCAGAATGAATAACATGAGAAGGGAGATGAAGAGTCAGAGTGAAAAAGAATCAATAAAAGACGGCGCACACTCACACACACTTGCACACACACACACACACACACACCCCCAAAACATACCCACCTAGTGTGCTCACACATACATTTGCAGATAGACATGGACATATTCACACATACACACATAGACATACTATATCTATGCACACACATAAAACACACTCTCTCTATCTCTCAGTCATACCCACCTCAGACAAACTAAAATACACATGTGCAACCAACACAAATATGCACAGACTTGCGCACGCACGCACACACTCAAAAAATGGTGTGTTTCTATTCTATTACACAAGTGCTCACCTCAGCCTTGACCAGGGGCCCTAACAAAGCCACTATTCAGTGGTAGAGAAACAAAAGCAAACACAAAGGAAAGACAAGAAAAGAAATATGGAGAGCGCAGGAAAGAAAGTACGACTGAGAAAGCAATAAGGAAATATATAAAGTATGCATGTATAAAGTATGTATGAAAGACAGAAAGAAAGAAAGAAAAAGAAAGAAAGAAAGAAAGAGAGAGAGAGAGAGAGAGACACTGACAGGTAAAAAGTGACGGAGCACTGGAGGCAGGGTGTGGAGGTGAGGAGAGTGGAGGAGGAGGTGGAGGTGGAGGAGGAGGAGGTGGAGGAGAATCCTGGACAGGTGGGGTGTTACCTGGACAGGTGGCGGTGCAGGCGCTTTTCTGGACGCTCTGCCCCTCGCAGGAGCTGCCTCCGTTGAGGGGGGTGGGGTTAGTGCAGCTGCGGCTCCTCTTCTGCCAGCCCCGGCCGCACACGGCACTGCACGCTGACCACGTGGACCACGTGGACCAGCCGCCATTCACTGCCAGCCCACAGGGAGAGGAGGGAGGAGAGGAGGAGGAGGAGGAGGAGGATGGATGGAGGAGGAGGAGGAGGATGGATGGAGGGATGAAGAGAAAGAATGGGAGAGAGGAAAAAGATGTGAGGAGAAGAGGAAGAGGAGAGGGAGTGAAAACAGGAAGGAGGAAGAAGGTGAGGAGAGGAGGGAGGAGATGGAGGGAATGAGGGAGGGAGGGAAGAGTGAAGAGAAAGAGAAGAGAGAGAGGGAAGAGGAGAGGATGTGAAAACAGGAAGAAGGAAGAGGAGAGAAGGGTGACCATTAGGGAGGGATGAGGACGAAGGAGGGAGGGGAGGGAAAAAAGGAACAGAGCGAGTCAGGACTACCCGACGGGCATCGCTATGGCTACATGTCCAGAACGTGTCCATATATGGAAATATGTTTGTGCAAAGACATGTCTCCATCTAGAACCTGTCCACATATGGAAATATGTTTGTGCCAAGACATGTCTCCATCTAAATGGGTTTGGACTCGAACATAGAAAACTGTCAACATCTACTAGAACATGTCTACATGTAAATGTGTTTAGACAAAAACATGCAAGAACATGTTTACATGTGTGTAAATGTTTACATGTGTGTAGTTGTGTCTGGAGTAGAACATGTTTAGATGTGTGTGTCTGGACTAGAACATGTTTACATGTGTGTAAGTGTGTCTGGAGTAGAACATGTTTACATGTGTGTGTCTGGACTAGAACATGTTTACATGTGTGTAAGTGTGTCTGGAGTAGAACATGTTTACATGTGTGTGTCTGGACTAGAACATGTTTACATGTGTGTAAGTGTGTCTGGACTAGAACATGTTTACATGTGTGTAAGTGTGTCTGGACTAGAACATGTTTTACATGTGTGTGTCTGGAGTAGAACACGTTTACATGTGTGTAAGTGTGTCTGGAGTAGAACATGTTTACATGTGTGTGTCTGGACTAGAACATGTTTACATGTGTGTAAGTGTGTCTGGAGTAGAACATGTTTACATGTGTGTGTCTGGAGTAGAACATGTTTACATGTGTGTAAGTGTGTCTGGAGTAGAAAATGTTTTACACGTGTGTGTCTGGAGTAGAACATGTTTACATGTGTGTAAGTGTGTCTGGAGTAGAACATGTTTACATGTGTGTAAGTGTGTCTGGAGTAGAACATGTTTACATGTGTGTGTCTGGAGTAGAACATGTTTACATGTGTGCAAGTGTGTCTGGAGTAGAACATGTTTACATGTGTGTAAGTGTGTCTGTTGGGTTTGTTGAGTTGTCCCTTCAGGCTGCGCCACATGTCTGGAGTACAGACACAGCTGTGCTGAGGACAGACAGTGAGTGACAGCCAGTCAGTATTACCCAAGAGGCACCACCATGTAAATGTTGACAGGGAATGCTTTGGTTCCCAGTTCACTGATTTGATAGGCTTTATTGTTTTCTGCATTTTTCTGTTTTCATTTCAGCTGTGACACAAGTCCACAACATGGGTACATAGGGGTGAGCAACAGAGAGGGGGGAGAGAGGGGAGAGAGAGAGAGAGAGAGAGAGAGAGAGATAGAGATATATAGATAGAGAGAGGGATATAGAGAGATAGATAGATAGATAGATAGATAGATAGATAGATAGATAGAGAGAGAGCAGCACACACTGAGGGGACACATCTCTCGGCACTTCAGTCATGGTCGCTGCACCTAACAGAGCCCAACGTGAAGGCACACGGGGGCCAAAAGCCATGCATCACCCCGCACCCTGCTGCTGACCTTGGTCAAGGTGTTCAAGGCAGGGTGGCAGCAAAGTGAAGAATGGCCTCTTTCTCCACCTCTCTTTCCCTCACTGTAGATTAATTATTTCTCAAGGTGGGGACTAATTTGCATGTGTGTTTGTCATGTCTAGTCATTAATCCATTTCCTGGAGTTGCTTATGACCGGCTTTATGAGAAAACTGTCCCCTACTACAAGATTAGCGGAGAGGGAAAGCAATGTATTGTGGGTACACAGTTGAATAAGAACGAATAGGGATACTTTTGAGCACCAAAGGGTGTAATGCTGGACTTATCAAGTTACTGAACACAGACGTACCCAATACTACATTTCCCTACGACAAGGAACTACACACACACGCACACGCACACACACGCTGTGCTCAGAGCCCATTTGATTCTTCTGAGGGCTTTGTAATTACCCAAACCCTAATCAAGACGCACGAGTGCTGAAATCTAGTCAGCTTCTCTAATGAAGTCCACAGCAGTCCAGCCGCCCGACGGGTGATCGTGGCTGTTCACGGCCCTTCCGCTGATTTGTTGTCTCGGGCTAAAAGTCTTGATCACTAGTAGCCTGGTTTACACTCTGTGCTGGCTGCCCTCTTAATACCCCCCACGCCTCATTTCACCCCCACCCACCTTAAATCTGTACCATGTTCCAGCTCGACTCATTCTCTCACCCTGAGCGCGCGGAAATTGATTGCCCACCATGGCGAGGAAAATTGCTTGCCGGCTCGGGCCTCTGATTACCTCTTAGTGTGGCGAGTGTGCGGCCGCGGCGCCTGGCCGTCTCGTTAAAATGCATCTCGGGGTTCTCGCCGCCCCGCTCCGATAGGGAGTCATTATTAACACCTCTTATTCCGGCCGCCGCTGCGCCGTCCAATGGGGACCCGAGAGTAGTCTTCGCGTTAGAAAGGCAGTAATTTTATGCAAAGCCATGGACTTCCCTTAAAGGAGCATTGGTAATGGTCCTGTTGATCAAAGGCTATTCACTCTGCCTTTTTTTTTTACCCCGAAATAATTACTATTACAATGGTGGCAAATTGGCCATCGCTTCACACTGCCCAATTTTCGCTGGCTCACTCGGTCTGAAAAGGTTCTGGCTTCGGAACAAGCTCCCCTGATTGACAGCATAAAAAGCAAACAAGGGAGCAAAAAATGGTCTTGGCTCCCCTATTTCTGTCGACTTTTGAAACCTTCAATCAAAATGCCCACAATCCGCAATTCAATCAGAATTCAACAACCTATCTAATCTGCCATCACCTTTTACCATAATTGTCTTCTTTTTTGCCTCTGTTATTTTATTTATTTATCTTTCTAATCTATTTATTTTTGGACCATTGAAATGCAACATGCTGATGCTTTGGCTGCTACTGCTCTACTATATTCAGCAGTGAATATGTTCACTCTTTCCTCTCGTTTTCATCACTGTGACACAAAATCATTCTCTTATTGCAGAACCATAAAAGCACTCCTTTCACTCACATACAGCAGGTGGCAAAGTCAATCAAAAACACTCCACGATTTGTACAGAAAAAAAGACGACATTTTTTTCCTTCAAACAGCGACAACATTACACGGCTGATTCGCTTGGCCCTCTCGGGATAACGCGTCGTTTGCATGTAGTACAGCATTGTGGCTCGGTGTAATGTATGCTGCCTTTAGACCTGCCCTGTCCACTGGAGACTGGGGAGAAATGGCTCGCCTGTGTGCATTTTAATAAAGGTCAGCCTACTTATCAACCAATTCATTATCTGCTTACTGCTGTTAATTCAATATCGGCACCACTGGGGAAAAAATGCCTTCAACTACAGCTGAGGGTTTGTTAATACCAGAGAGGTTGGTTCCTCCCCAGGTGGTTAGTTTTATCCCAGAATTGGTTTTATTAAAAGTAGGGAAAAAAAACATACAGGCAACACTACATTGTTTACACCAGGGATTCCTAAACTATGGTACATGCACCACCGGTGGTACGCGAGCTTCCACTAGGGG